>NC_060273.1:13739377-13787958 GCF_021613505.1 Equus quagga | reverse complement strand
ACATCTACCATAGAAAGGGAAAGGCACATACATCTACCATAGAAAGGGAAAGTGACGTACACCTACCACGTAAAGGGAAAGCCACATAGATCCACTATAGGTTGGGCAGCCCAGCCCACAGAATCCTTGAATGTTAACTATTATTACTGCTGTTATTATTATTATTGCTTCTCCAGGGCTAGCGTCTACATTCTGCTGGGGGTAGGAGACAACGAAGATCTCCGCCTCCCAGAACTTCAGGGTCAGGCCAGCTCAGATTTCAGCCCTGGGGCGGGATTGAGTTCGAAGGACAGCTAACTGTCACCAACCACCTTGGGCAGGCTGCCAGGTTTACCAGCCTGTCTGTCCTGGAACAAGGTCAAAATGCGCTGCATCACAGAAGAGAAGGCACACACTCCTCCGCGGCAAACCAAACTCTGAGGCCACCTCTGCAAACCTCAAGCAGACACAGATTCTCGGCTTGAGACATTCTGGAGGATCAGGATGTGCTGCACCCAGTAGGTTCTTTACCCACAGATTTCCAAGGCTGTTTGTTTATTTCAGAGGGCTGATGAGAAATTCAAAAAGACGACATAGGCTCGGAGGTAGTAATTTGGCAGTTCTTGGAGACAATTTCTGAAACGTTTTAAAAGAGAATTCATCATGCAGATCGGCGATTCTCAAACTGTGTCTGGGGCAACCCTGGGTTCCGCGGGGCAGCTGGGGCCTTGGGATGGCTCACTGGAGGTTTCTGTAGAGAGGAGCCTCTGTCACCTATTTTCCACATTGGGGTCCAGGGTGAAGTTTCAATTGAGAAAAAAAAGATTTAGTGGCTTAAAAATAAAAATTCTAAAACCACTCAAGAAGACGGTCAATCCAGATTCCACTTCTTTCTTTGGGAGGAGGGCGGAATAGAGATCCTGACCGAAGGTCTGTAGCACGACTGGCTGAGCTCCATCCTCACTGACCGTCCGACCCTGAGCAGAGGCAATCTCTCTGAACAGTGCTCTTGCCTTCTGAACAATCGGAATCCTAACAGGACACGTTTCCTACAGCTGTTTTGACGATAAAAAGACTGATGCACTCAGGTTAAGCACTTAGCATGGGTGCCTGGTATACAGTAAACACATAATAAGTCTTAGCTGTGTTACTGTTGTGGCTGTGAATTAAATTTCCTTTTTTCTTCCCTCCCTCTCTCCGTTCTTCCCTGCCTCTTTCCTTCCTTCAATCTCTCCCTCCTTCCTTCCTTTCCTTCTCTCTCTCTCCCTTTCTTCCTTTTTCCTTTTCCTTCTACAAATTTCTGAGCGTTTCTTAAGTGCCAAAAACTGTGTTGAGTTCTGACTTGAGACATGAATTCAGCCTTTTCAACTGCTGTTATCACTTTGAGTTGTAGGCACCCATTTCAAGGGGGTTAACTTAACCCTGGTTTTAGCTGACTATACATAAGCTCATGCATCTTGCTCCTTGGGTAAAGGTTATCTATGTACAGGGATTCCTGAGGCGTTTACTCAGGAGCAATACCTGAGTCGTACTCCCCTCGCGTTCCTACAGTGACTGATACAATGTGTCTTAAAAAAAAAGATGTTTAACAAACGTCATCCGGGACTCTTCCAAAGACCTGCTCACATATCACTAGGCTGGAAAGATGCTGGTATAAGTTCACTGATCACTGAAGTATCTTCCGCTGGGTTCTTTGAATATTTAAATGGTTTGGATTGTGAAAGAGGATTGTATTGTAAAACGGGATGTGTGCTTGATGAGGGCAAGGGTCACATCTATCTTCTTCACGTCATTACATCCCCGTTCATTCATTCAGCAAATATTTGTCACAGTGTGAATGTACTAAATGTCGCTAATGGGAAATTTTTTTGTTATATGTACTTCACTACAATCAAAAAATACCAGTGGGACCCCAAAACTTCAAACTGAAAAAATAGTCACCATAATATAGTTACAATAATAACCATGCTTGGCATGTCGTAAATCTTTCATAGACACTATCCACTTACTCCTCACAGCCACCCTACAAGGTAGGTGGCCTTAGCTCCATTTTAAAAGTGAGCTTCTCAAAGCTTGGGTAACTTATCTAAGAACACTGACGATGATGACAATGATAATAATACGTACTGGGGATTTAAGTCACGGGTTCCAGGCACTTGATATATATTGAGTCATTTTGCCTTCTCAACAACCTTGTCAGGTGGGTACTATTAGCATCATCCATTTTGCAGATGAAGAGGTACAGAGAGGTTGAATAACTTGTGCCGGGTTAGACTGTCTGTGCATATCAAGGCAGGGATTAGCACCCGGGTCACCTGACCTCAGAGTCCAAGGGCTTTACCACGGAGGCATGGTCATGGAAACTGGAGGGAACGTGGACAGCTGAGGTCCTGCCTCCCAGCCGCCTCTCAGGGAGGATGGGACAGACTCGTACATGCCACATGACATCAAGGAATCAAGTGGGATCCAGACCCTCTCCCAGATGGCGTGGAAGCCAGCATGTGGCCGGACAAGCAGGACATGTCAACATCCCTCGGCCTGCTGGGCTCCCAGATGGGGTCCTCTGTACCTGTGCCAGCACCTCCAGTTAAGTGGAGAAGTGGCTGAGCCAACTTTCGGATTTCCGAGAACCCATCATGGCTAATGGTTCCTCTGAAATGGACTCTCCGGCTCTTTGGAATGTTTTCCATGTTCATGCAGAAAAATCAGAAAATGCCTCTAGCTGACAGAAATAAGCAGACACAAAACCTGTCCACTGGTCCTCAATCCAGGAATAAGCCCAGAGATGCTTTTGGTAATTGTGGAAATGAAAACCATGCAATAAAGTATCAGTGAGTCTCCTGCCACCTGGGAATAAATGACCACAGACCCTGCAGCCCCAGCGGTGGTGTGCGGGGTCACCACCGACCACCCATCTGCTCCTCCATTCCTTACTCCAGTAATGACTTCCCGAGGTCCTGCCATGTGCCAGGCACTGTCCCAGGCACTAGAGACACAACCTAAAAGAGACATCACTTCGGCACTCGTGGAACTGTCAACTTAGTGTGGATTTGTCCCTCTGGGTCACCCTTATTGGCATCATTTATTGAGCACTTTCTCTGTGCCAGGCAAGGCACTTCACATTTCACAGCTAATTCCCAAACAAAGGCTGAGGTAGGGAACAGCGATGGTTCCCATTTTATAGATGAGAAACCTAAGGCACAGAGAGGGGGAGCCACTTGCTCAAGGTTTTGTGGCCAGTAAATGGGATGGCTGGACTCAGACTGACTCTGGGGACTCCCCACATGCACGCTTCGGATCCCTTTGCCACACTTCCCGACAGCCTGAGCCCTGGCCTGGAGAGTTGCTGCCAGAGGACAGGAGGGGGCTTCCGGGTCCAGCTCCAGCTTACAATGTCTCTCCAGGAAACCCAGGGGCATGGGGGCTAAAAACACCATGTGCTGCAGAAAGGCCCAACACAGAGAGAAAATAACAGCAAAGAAAGGACAACAAAGAAACTCAGCCTGGTGGAAAGTAATTACCTGAACTATAATGGACATATGCACTAGCAGGATATGAGCTATCCGATTTCCCCTCTTCCAGCAGCCTGGTACAGTCTCTACTTTTTTTTTTTCCTTCTTTTTTTCCCCACTGCCAAGCAACTGATTACGAAGTAAAGCCATATCATCATGGCACTTTCCAATAAAAAGCTTTTCAAAAGTAACCTGTTGCTTTCAGGATAAACTTGGGCTCCTTAACATGGCTCTCAGGGTGCCACACCATCTGGGTGTGCTTACCTCTCCAGCCTCATCCTATTGGCTTATCCCCTTGCCACACCCTGTCCACATAAGCCTCTCCCGACTTGCTGCATGGGCGGTGTTCCCTCGTGCCTCAGGGCCTTTGTACATACAGCTCCCTCTGCCTGGAACACTCATCCCCTATTTTTTCACCCACTTAATTCCTCCTCTTCTTTCAAATCTCAGCTCAAGGCACTTCTCCAGGGAAGCTTTCTCTAATACCCTATGAGAGAAGAGGTTATATGCACGTCAGTTGACTGTATTATAAGCATGTAAACTTCCTTCCTAACAATGTCCTGAAGATGTAATTATTTAATGGCCTGATCTGTGAGGGCAGAGATGTTAACAATCCTATTGGTGGCTGTAACCCCAGATCCTAGCAAATATCTAGCACATAGTAGGTTTCCAATAAGCATGTGTTGACTGACTGACTGACTGACTGTATGAATGAATGAATGAATCAATACTGAGATCCTATAGGTGATATTTCATTAGAATGCATTTCCTAGTCATCACCTTGGTTAAAATTTCTCTCTGTCTTCCCAAATTGACATTGCAACCTGTGGCAAACTCTTGAGACCAATTACAGGAAGGGAGCTCAGACAAGTCTAGGCAGAAAGATGGTGGAGAAGCAGACACACAGGATAATCAGATTTACAGAAAGAACAACAGGAACATGTGTGTGGTCACTCTGGGAAATCTTTGAGAATTAGCTGCATTAAGGCATTAGTCAGCACCTTGCCTGGTCGGCCAAGGAAAGATAAACGAGTCTTGTTCTTTGAGCGGGGGCAGGAAGCTGGGGAAGTGCTGAAATCAATGAGTCTCGTGATTCAACGTCATTGACCTTTTTGAGTCAGATTGAGGAAGGTGGCACAGGGTGAATTACATTGCTAATGAGCACCAGGTATTTCTGACGGGTTTGTGCAGAGAAGGCTGGGGGGTAAGAACATACAGTATGCTCTGGCTGACATATACTGTGGGGGGGTTGGATAGGCCTTCTGTCACAGTGGGTCCTGTCATGGAGGACCCGCTGTGAATAAACTGCCTGGCTCCTCTTGGCTGGCCCTGGTCAGGTAACACTGATGGGTGAGCCATATTTCACATGCTGCTTTCCAGCTCAAGCTCAGGACTGGTAAGCCATGTAGGTTGGGGGAAAATAAAGTAAAAGGAGACTGTTGTTTTATGTCGAGTTCAGATACCCTGGGCTAGATGGGAGTCCAGGCCAAGGTCCAAGGGATGTTGACCAGAAGGCCTTGGCAATCTCTACCGCTCTGTCTCTATCCAGGGTCCTGAAATCGGAAGCATTGGAGTTGATCACAAGCTCGGTTGATGGAGTCGTCTGAGATAAGACAGGAAAGGCCACCATGCATGGGAAGACGGGTGGGTGGGTTGAGAATTAAATCTGCAAGGGCTAAGTCGTGCATGTTCTAGGCAAGGCCATCATGTGAAATGTGGGAGATCTGGCAGAATGGTCTAGTGCAGGGATCTGCAAACTATGGCCCACCAATTGCTTTTGTAAATAAAGTTTTATTGGAACACAGACACGCCCATTCATGTACATATTATGTATGGCTGCCTTATCGCTATAGTGGTAGAAGTGTGTCATTGTGACACAGACCACCCTGCCTGCAAAACCTAAAATATTTACTATCTGGCCCTTTATAAGAAAGTTTGCTGACCCCTTATCCATTATAATTTTTCTCTCTTTTTGGTCATTAATACACTTCCTTACAACTTTTTTCCATATCCACTTTGTCAAAGCATCTTCCTGGCTCATTGTCCTCCTTCCATGCCATATTTTTCCCTGGACACATTCCACCTGATGTATTACCCTTTCCCTTATCTGCTGTCTCTATGCCTCACCAGCATGGGGGTGCCACAGTAGTAATATGCTTTCTTTACTGCTGTCTCCCAGCACCCAGACAAGTGCCTGACATGTAGTAGGCACTAAAGAAATGTTTGAAAAGCCACTCGCCCCTTGTATTATTGCTTTGTTAACATTTTCTTATTTAGAGCAACTTTTTTTAAAGAAAACTCCAGCTTCAGAAATCTGGGGTGTGTTAGTTTTTCCTTCCATGTGTTAATATAAATAAATGTTGATATTTTCAGAAACTTGTCTGCATACCACTTTACATGACCGTGCACACTGCGAGTGGTCTGTGGATGAGAAGGACATGGTTGGGTTTAAGTGTGAGCTCCATCTCACCAGGTGGCTGGGAGATTAAATGAGACCATGGAAGCACTTAGCACAGCACCCAGCACACACTCATGGCTGGATGAATAGAGGCAGACATACTCAGGGGAGGAGGCCTCTCCTGGTAGATTAATTCCTGACAAAGCAGCGCCACTCGGTACTGCAGCCATCGCTCTCAATGAAGCCCATCTTGGACATTGCCCCAGATGCTGAACGGTTCCAGGCATCCCGGCAAAGCAATTTGGATTAATGGGACCATTTAGCTGTAGGTGTCCAGAGAATGCATTGTTTAAGTAACTGGTTCAAAACTTCCCCAGGGCCGCAAACTTTTAAACAAAGATTGACTCTGTAATCAAAAACTGTTTGGCCTTAAACCACATTCCAGCATCCCAAAAAGCACAATTACGTTGAGAAAGGGGTGGCAATGTTTGTGCCCCTGGCTGGGTTGGCCAAGTAATGTTGACTGATGGACACAATTAAATTGCACTGAGGAGAATCCTTCTCTGGAGGAGGAAAGGACGCAGGAGATGGGCAGTGGCTCTTGGGAGCACAATTTCCACTCCTCCTCCACAAGGGAACAAGACACTGATGCGGGATTCCACTTCGCCCCTCACCCTGGGAGAAATGGCCGGCACCACCAAATGGTCTTCTCTTCCCCATTCTCCACTTTCCCATTAAGCAGTGTTATGGGCACTGGGCCAAGGCCAGAATCTGGGTCCAGACACTCAATCTGGACCTGGGTGGCACTGTTTCACTTCAGATGGACGGGAGTGGGAGGTGGCAGGAGGTGATCTGGGGACTTTGCTCTCTTCCTTGACTTCTAGTTCATGACTATCCCCCAGGCTGCAAAACCTGTCCAGATGTCCGAGCCGCTTTCTGACACTGCCTGGTGGCTTCGTAGTGGCCACCAGGTTGCTGAGAAGCAGACCACTTGAGCCTACGGGTGGGGTTAGGGGGTGAGGTTGGTGAGGAGGTCTATGGGTAGACCTTTGGAGGAAGTTTCCAACTTGAAACTTCAGGAGATTGCAGCTGCACCGATTCAAGGTAAGTGCACGGGAGAAGGACGGTGTGTGTCAGCCCATTGCGGCTGAGAAGGCTGATAAACACTAAGGCTCTCTTCAGACAGCCTTGCATCAGGGAGGGGAGGTGGGGCCGGGGGGCTCAATGACAGATGCATTCAAACTTGGCTCAACTCAAGGTACCACCTTCTTGACTCACATTACGATGGGATTCCTCAAAGGCGTGTGCACGCTCTCTCGATCTGCATTTCCGTATCAGTACAAGGGTACGGAGATATAAAATAGAAGAGAGAAGGAAGAAGGAGAGAATAAAGAAAGTGACCACAGAAAAGGCCAGACCTTGTTTTTGTCTAGAAGAAATAAGTGTCCAGGATTTTTAGTTATCCTAATAATAACCATAAGAAAACCATCTCCCCAGCGCTTGGCATAAATGCCCAAGTCTGGATCAGGCCCTGTGTTTCAGTATCTCTCATCTTTATAATGACCCTGTAAAGACAGCGCTGGGGGCTCTGGCTTTGCTTCCCAGATCAAGCCCCCCCGCCCCAGGTTTACCCAGGGGGAGAAGGAACTGATGGTATGATTGCTTAGTGCCAGAGAGACTACTTAGGCACGGTTATTAGTGGGCTGGGTTGTCATCTGGTGAAAGCCCCCACTGGGACTCTATTCCTTTTTCTCATGTTTCTTGCCTCAAACCTGGGCTGTGCCTAACACCTTGGGGCCAGGACCAGCCATACTATTCCCTTCTGCCTCGTCCCTCCACGCAACTGGGTGGATGCGGTACGCTAAGTGTCCCTGGCAGGCTCGGCCATTTCTCTCTTCTCTATACCCATCGGCACAGCGGAGCATCCTGGTCCCAACATTTAGCTGATGGGAGGGATGAACATGAGGTTGCACGTAACCAAGCCTGGGCCATTGTGTTCCAACCCGGCTGTTTATCAAACAGCTTGTGGAGATGAACGTAAGGCAGAGCGTGGATTGCCATTTGGCTACTGTTCCCTACATGGCACCCTGACAGGCACCATTATCATCTCCCCTCTTACAGGTGAGAAAACTGAGACTCAGGAAGGTTTGGATTCACCTGTGTTGAGATCATACAGCTAGCAGGCGGTGAAGACAGGATTCAAATCCAGATCAGGCTGACACCACGTGGCCTCTCAAGTGCCCTCGTGGAGTGAGGGATGGTGCAGAAAATGCCACCGTCGTTTTGGTTTGGCTGTGGAACAACTGTGCATATTTGGGGAGACAGCAGCCATTCCTTCCTAATTATGCTTGCTTGAGGCTAATATTTAAATGAGTGAGAATTCCATCAGGCACCACAGTTAGGCAAGTGGGGGAGGGGTCTGGAGAGTCTGAGATCAAGAGGAACAAGATTTAAAGGAATTTGAAAGCCAGGACTGTCCCAGCTAATGCAGGACAGCTGCTTCCTCGGTCCGTGCTCAGAGTAAACATAATTGGTAAAGCCCCGACCTCCCATCAGCCAGAGAGAGAGAGAGCCCACGTGGAGATGGGAACACGCTGGCCACGTGTGGTGGCCATGTGGTGGGGGTTGTGCTCCTGTGTGACTGGCTTTTGACCTGGGGGTCAACTGCTTATACAACACACTGGCCAACCTTGCTTGTGACGCAGCTGGGTGGAGCACAAAGCTCGCTGCACTCGGGAGTCAGCTGAGCCTGTGTTGTTCCAATCTCAGCTTGGCCCTGCCACGCGGTGTGACCTTGGGCAAGTCACGTGAACACGCTGAGTCTCAAGGCCACCCCAGGGGATGCTGTGAGGACTAAAGCAGAAAGTGACAGCAGCTTAGCAGCTGGCTGAACCCTGGTGACTCTGGACTCAGGTTCTAATGTGCGCTGCTTCTCTCTTCATTCCTGGACATTTCTGCCTCCCAGATTCTCATCCAGATGGAGAGAATGAGGATTTAGACGAGGGAAGAATTAGTGGGAGAGCTTCGGTCCAGAACTCCCCAGGGGTGCAATAGGATCTGTTGGTGAAGAACCCAGGTCATCTTCTCTTTTTCCTTCTCAGTGATGAAGCAGCATGGGCTTGCATCCCGATTCTGATCCCCACCAGTCGTGAGACACAGGGCAAATTCCTTAACATCTCTCAGCCTCAATTTCCTCATGTGTAAAATGGGATGCAGTGATAGTATCTACCTGCTGGGGTTGTTGGGACTTTTTATTCTTATTTATTTATATATATATATATATATATATATTTTTTTTTTTTTTTAAAGATTGGCACCTAGGTTAACAACTGTTGCCAATCTTTTTTTTTTTTTCCTTCTTCTGCTTTATTTCCCAAACCACCCCCCCACCCCCCTCCCCGCCCTGGTACATAGTTGTATATCTTAGTTGCAGGTCCTTCTAGTTGTGGGATGTGGGATGCCCCCTCAACGTGGCCTGATGAGTGGTGCCATGTCCGCGCCCAGGATCCAAACCCTGGGCCGCTGCAGCGGACCGCGCGAACTTAACCACTTAGCCACGGAGCCGGCCCCTATTTATTTATATTTTTTGGTGAGGAAGATTGTCACTGAACTAACATCTGTGCCAGTCTTCCCCCACTTTGTGTGTGGCACGCAGCCACAGCATGGCTTGATGAGTGGTGTGTAGGTCCACACCCAGGATCTGAACCCACGAACCCCAGGCCACCAATGCAGAGCACGTAAACCTAACCACTATGCCACTGGGCTGGCCCTGTTGTGACTTTAGATAACACATGGAAATCATCTGGCCCAGGAGCCCACACATGCTAAGTACTCATGAAATGCTGTCTAATATTATTAGCTACTGGAGTCTGGCAAATCTTTGGAGGGCTTCCCCAGGAACCTACTTTGAGAGTCCATTACTGACTACTCTCCACGCTGGTCAGTGACTCAGAGTGGCAGCAAGGAGGAGGAAGGAAAATTAACAACAACAACAACAATGACAATAATAATAATAATAATAATAAAATAATCCACAGAGTTTCCATCTATTCTCCCAATGACTGGACCTTAACCCTGTCCCTTGGGCCTGTGCTCATCCAAGCCTCTGCTATCATCAACAAAAAGGGGTAGAAACACCCCTCCCTCATCCCACTTAATCTTTTAAGACATGTTTTTCCTCCAGAGTGCCCTTGACAATAATCTCCACCTGCAGTTAGATTGAGGGGGGAGGCAGGGGAAGAAAAACAGACTCCACATTGGGGATCACCCACCTTGTGGACCATTCTGGGTTCACATCCAGATTCCCAGGATGCGCTTGGAGCATCCCAGAATGCACACCATCCCTGCTCTTGGCCACTGGCAGACAAGGCACGTAAACGAAGATTTTGCTTGGCCAAGAAGCAAACGTGCTCAGTGCACTGAGCAGGAAGATGCCCAGGGTTGGAAATGTCCCATCCATAGACACAGAGACAGCTGCTGCCAAGAGGAAGAATGCTGAGATCCAGGGAGGGAGAAGTTAGGAAGAAAATACCTTGCACAGTTCAACGCATGGTTGGTCTAGGATCGGGTGAGACCATCAAACTGGCAGAGGATGGAGACCCCCATTTGTTTCTGAACTGGTAGCATCCACTCTCTCTTACGTTGTTAACAGTGGTGTAATTCTCTCTAGTGGAAGAATTTCTGCCCCACGACACAAACATAAGGTCCACGAGGCCAGGCGTTTTTAATTGGTTTTGCTCTCTATTCTATCTTGAGTATCTAGAACTGTGCTGTTCAATATGCCATTTATTTACATTTAAGTTAAAATCCAATCACATTTAAAATTTAGTCTCTCAGCCCCACAGAGAACATTTGAAGCTCTCAACAGCCACACATGGCAAGTGGCTACCGCATCGGCTGGTACAGTTCTAGAACATTTCCATCACTACAGTGGGTTCTGTTGGACAGCACTGGCCTAGAACTCTGTCTGGATCTCAATAAGCATGAGTTGGATGAATGATCAGGGGCTTTACTCTGCTGGCTAAAGAATGGACATAGGACTCAAAATAAAACCATGCAACTCTTTTCCCCAGGACTTTGAATTTTTTTTTCAGTAATGGGAGAATGGGAAAACAAACAAAACAGCCAGCAAAAACACAATAAGGCTGGAATGTATTTCAGCCTGATAAATAAATGAAAAGTAATAGGATATATTAGAGTCTACTAGGAAGCCATTTGGTTTAAAACCAATTCGGCCTGACCTTATTTTTCCAAAAGGGCCTGACGTGGCCTGTTAAGCATGCATTTACATTTGCTTTAAACACTTACAATGTCCCAAAGACAAGAATGATGCCCCGAAAAGTAGGGACGTAGCTTCCCCTCCCATTGGTATTTCCTTTAGGATAAGCATCTCTCCCTAAACTAAGGGTTAATTAGTGACCTGCTGTGCTCACCTTGTGACCACTGACCTGCTGTGTTCACTCACCTGCTGGGCCAGCAAGGCAATCTCGTGACTACTGTAAAAGGGATATTCCTATCATATGTGATGTACGCTCTTCATTCCAAGACGGTCTATAGCCACCCTGTATGCCCCACTTCTTTGGTGCCCTTCCTTCCTTGGGGGAGGAAGGCCCCAGCTAGTCCTCAGATCTGGCTCCTAATAAACTCACCCCAATTTTGATTTATAGATTGGTTATGGATCATTTGCATTGACAAGCCAAACGGCAGCATCCCTTGGGTGACACAGTCACGTCATTCCTGCCTTTTGTTCTGCCACTTTCGCACTGATGATGTGGATCCCGCCATCCTTCCGGAAAGTCCTTCCTTATCTATGTCAGCCAAGATGCTGTTCTAAACCGATACGACCACTTTTGGCTTCCTGAGGGCCTTGATGCTTTTCATCTGAGTCCCATGAGAACTCCAAGAATGCCAGCCTCACTCCGTTTGTCCAGGCGATGCTCTGCATCAGGCCTTGCCTCCAGACAGCCCAAAGAGCTGTCCAACCTAAAACATAGCTCAGGAGACCCAAAACTGCTGGCAGGAGGAAAGCAAACTGCATTTCTGCAAAGGCAGGAACGCGCTCCATCAGGCTGAAAATTAACAGGGCTGAGGAAATGATTATTTTCCTACTAGCCGCAAACAAAACTGTTAACAGCATAATTACGGGCGTGTTTTCCCAGTTCCCTCGTGACCACCAGCATGAACAGTTACACCCTTTTGGACTCTCACATTATCTGGGTGGAGCTCTCCTTGGATGGTGTCACACCAGTGGTTTTGGGGTCTCAGGAAAGAGCGTATACGTCTCTGAACATCCAAAGAATAAAAGTGGTTGGATGCGGAGAAAGTGGCCAACAAGGGAGAGGATCACACTCAAAGATCTGAGCGTTGAGCCCCCAAATACGACTTCCCGTGAAGTACTGAGGCTACCGTATTTTCCATCATAGTTTTTACCTTGCCATTTATTACCGTAATTAGATGATCACTGTCTATGTCTCCCCTGGACCAGTGGCTTTCATCCCTCACTATGTATTCCAATCATCTAGGAAGCTTTCAAAGATATATAGATCCTTGCCTCCCACGGGAATTTATAGTCAACCAGTCTGGGGTGGAGTCTTGATATTTTAAAGAGCCTGATATTTTAAAGTTATTAAGGAAAATTTTCAATAATCACGTGGAACCCTGATTTTCCCGTTGAGAAAGATGTCATGGGATGCTGTACTCCCTGTGGCAGGGGTCCCATCTGTCTTGCTCCCAGCTGTATCCCCAGAGCCTGGCACATGGTAGGTGCTCAGGAAATGACCGTTGAATGAAGGAACTGGAGAACACCAGCTCTGTCCCAACATGGAGGTGACAGGATGGAGTCTATGCAAGAACCGCCTTCAGAGTGGACTCCCAGCAATGCCCACTCCAGAAGCTGCTGGAGACCCTAGGACAGCACCGCCCCTCCCACAGGGCAGCCGCGTCCTGTCTGGACCCAGCAAGCGATGCTGGCAGGCTGTACTGGGTTGAAAGGTGTCCCAAAATTCACATCCACTCAGAACCTCAGAAGATGACTTTATTTGGAAATAGGGCCTTTGTAGATGTAATTAGTTAAGACGAGATCACACCAGATTAGGGTGGGCCCTAAATCCGAAGGCTGCTGTCCTTATAAGAAGGTCACATGAAGAGAGACAGGCATATGAGAAAGAAGGCCAAATGAAGACGGAGGCAAAGATGGGGGTGATGTGTCTACAAGGCAAGGAATGCCAAGGATTGCCGGCAACCACCCGAAACTAGGAAGAGGCCAGGCAGGACCCTTCCCTAGAGCCTGCACAGGGAGCAGAGCCCTGCCGACACCTTGATTTCGAACGTCCAGCCCCCAGAGCTGTAAGAGAATAAATTTCTGTTGTGCTGAGCCACCCAGTTGGTGGGGCCCTGGTGGTGTCTCAAGACAGTGGTTTGGGTCCATGGTCAAGCGTAACTTACACGTCCACACGGGGGGCCCTGCTGCATTAGACCTTGTTGCCACGGATCCCCAAAAGGCAAAATTAGTAGGGTTTAGCTTGAAAACTTTCAGTTCTGTTTCCCCTGCCACATGCATGCACGCACACACAAACACCGCAGACAGAATGTGAGCCTAAGAGGGGCCGTGGACAAACACACTCCTCCCTTTGCATCCGATCTGCCCTGGGACACAGGGCCTTGTGAAGGATAGACCATGTGGGGTCTGTTAGTATTAGCCCAAACCAGGCAAGGGTGCAAAATGCTTTTGGTTTCATGCCTTCCAGTGGCCTAACTAAAATATGCTAGCACAGTTTCCTGCCTCAGTAAACAAGACGTGGAAGAAAACCATCATGTCTTTTGATGATGCAAGACCTGGCACGGTCTCAGTGTTTGAAAACATTCATTTGCATCCATGCACTGGACACATAACCAGCTCCAACCAGAGCCACGGGGGCCAGGCGGTCATGTCCATGGCAGAGCAAGACCTGGGTTCCTTAAGCACACGTAACTTGCATATTCCAAATGCGAGAACATTCTTCACATTCACACACAAGTTGGTTCTATCCTGTTTTCCTAGAAACATGGTCTTCCCAGCCTAACTTTGCTTTTCCCATTTTTGAAAGAGATGTGAGTTCAAGAAATATTTTACTAGTTTTTTCACAAGTAAAGGGAAAAAGGAAAGCAACTCACAGGATGATTAACTCCCACCCGTGGTGCCCGCACTATCCCACCACTATAATAATAACGGCCCTCATTATCGGGCACTTTCTACGTGCCAGGCACCACAGTAAGCCCTTGACATGCAATATTTCACTTAATCCTCCAAACAGCCCTAGGAAACAGGTGCTAATATTACACTCCTTTTTTAGGTGGAGACACATGCAGAAAGCTGAAGCAACTTGTGCTGACTCACGCGGCCAGTTGGTGGTGGCACCGAATCTGCAACCAGGCTGTCTGTGTCTGGGGTCTAAACCAGGCTGGTGGCCAGTCAACACCAGTGAGTCTTTACTACCTAAGAGGGGAGACTCTGGCCCCCCAGTTAGAGCTGGGCAGTGGACACAGGGAGGCAATGTCAAATCATGAACAGCTCAGAGTAGCCACCTTGGGTGGTCCCTGCCGTTGGAGATGCCCTAAGTTTTCCCAGACTCCTAGAAGCTTCTGTCTTGGGCTCTCCCGCCCCTTTGAGAAGGTTCCTAAGTTTGCTCATCCTTCCTGGGATGGGAGAAGTGGCAGTTTTGGAAGCTGCAGATGGTGCAGCAGATGGGAAGTGAAAGCCGATCAGAGTTGCCCAAGATAAAACCATTCATCTGCAAAATTCATATGTTTTTGTGTGGGGCGACTTCACGAAAACAACAGCAAGACGAACCAGCAGTGCTTGATGCATAAAGTGCCTCTGGCCGTGAGGCTGGCAAAGCAGAGTGGGCAGAAGAACTTGGTGTGGGGGCCGTGGAAACGAGAGCAGTGAGCGGTAGATGGGGAGAAAGACAGATGGACGGAGATACAAAGACCTGGAGCATTAAAGCTAAAAAAGCCCTAAATATGATGACTCTCTCCTCTGAACCCCAAATAGGTTGGGCACATGGTCTGAGAAAGGATTTCTGGGCTCCTTGGAGATACGAGGTTCAGCCTTGGAAATAGCGCAGGAACTAACAGTTGATGTTTATCAAGTACTTCCTAAGTGCCCAAACTCAGCTAGGTTCTGTTTTGATATTTTGATTTTGCAAAGGTTGAATTTACTTGCTGATGGTCACCCTGCTAATGCAGTGGCAGAACTCAGACTTGAATCCTAAGCCTCTGTGAGAGTCTGAGCACTCATCCTCTTGGATGCTGGAATGCTAGAAATCCTGATACCCCGAGGAAGCTGACCTGGTTAAGGGGCCACGGTTAAGGTTTCAACTTGCAAATCAACACAGGGCCCCTAGGGGGCAGCCTCGAGACCTGAGATGATTCTCCTGGGATGGGCCATAGGCACCGGGCCCGTCCACCTGACCTCAAGGGGACCCTGGCTGAGTGCCACCAACTGACCTAGGCTGAGATGACCTTGGGGGTCTGCAATGGAGGTCTGGAGGAGGAAGAGTGTGGGAATCTTGACCACAGCTCATCAGACTCGGGGACAACAGATGACCTTCTCTCATGGCATTCCCTACTGCCAGGGGGCGCAACCAGTACCCTGCCCAGCCATGAGCTTGAGGGGTGCCACCGTCTCCTGCTGTGCTCTCTCGGTGGCCTGAGGCCATCCCATCACTTTGGGCCAGTTGACCTCCCCAAGGGGCCAACTTCATGCAGAAAGAGCACCAACCTTGGAACCAGACAGAACCACTTATAAGCTTCACTCCGCCCTGTATTCCTGACACGGCCTGGGGCCTCAGCTCGCCCTTGAAGGAAGCACGTGCCACATTAGCTGCTGCCCTCACCCAGCATTCTGGGCTATATCTGAACTCAGTCCTTTCTTGGAAGATGGACGGACAATGTTCCACCTCACCCTTGTCCTGGATGTCTCTGAACTCACCTCTCCTCATTCTTTTATTACAGTCTCTCGATGTTCAAATTTCTCAAATGCAACTAGCTCATCTTTGCCCCCAGTCTTGCCCAGGCTGTGCTCTCCCTCTGGAACTGGAGAGTTCTCAGCTGGAGGCGATTCTGCCCCTGGGGGAGACATCTGGAGATATCTGTGGTTGTGGGAGAGGCATCTGCCAGCATCTAGTGGGTCCAGGCCAAGGATGCTGCTAAACACCCTACAATGCACAGGACAATCCCCACGACAGAGAATGATCCAGCTCAAGACGTCAATAGTGCCCGGGTTGGGAAATCCTGGTCTAGAATGATCTTCTCTCTCATTTGCCTGCTAATCCCTTTTTACCCCTCAGGTCTCAAATCAAAACTGCATATTCAGAGGCCTTTCTGCTCCGACAATGCCCCTCCTCCGCTCACACCATCTTCCTCTCTTCCCAGTCCTTTCTCACCTTGCTTGATGCCTCTCTTGCATGATTATCTAGTTCCATCTTCCCAACTAGGATGTGTGGTCCACCAGGGAGGGGCTGTTGTCACTTTCGTTCACTAAATGCCCGAATAGTACCCAGCACAGTAGTTGCTTAATAAATGTTTGTGGAATGAATGTTTGAATGAATGAATGAAAGTAAATAAGTAAAAATCTGCCAACAAATTTTCATAATCACCCCCTTTATCCCTGCCATCCTACTAACAAGAGAAACGGGTACCTTTCTAACCGCCATCATTTTTCTCAGGTTCCAGGGTGTCAGGTGTATCCTGCCTCAACTGATCAAAGATTGTGCCTTCCCCGGATCCCCTCCAGGGTCCAGGGTCACCCGGCAGCTGACGGGATGCCACCAAGCCCAGGACTGAAGGAGGGCACCATGAGTCATATTGTGAAGGAGACAGAAGCCATTTCTAGCTTTAAACAGAGGCCTTCCCTTCATGCCTGTATCTTATTTGAATCCTGATTCAAAACCCAAACGCCTGGGACTATGTGACCTCGATATTTGATGACATTAAGAGTGAGTGTTAACATTTTAGGTGTGATAATCATATTGATGTTCTGTTCAAAGAGAGCCCTTATCTTTTTGAGATGTATACTGAAATATTTACAATCAGACGATGTCATGGAAATGCCTCTTCAGGGCTGACGGAAGAGGGAGAGTAGAGATACAAGACTGGCCACGAATTGATCATAGTTGACCCCGGACGATGTCCATGTGTGGGCTCACTATACACTTCTTGGTACTCTTGTGCCTGTTCAAAAATTGCCCTGAGAAAAGTGTAGGGTTTTTTTTTTAAAGACGCCTTCATCCAGCTCTTCTGAGAAAGCGGTACCCAGTGTCCTCATGCCACCAGGGGAAGGAAGGCCCCTCCTTCACCTCCCCCCGGCATTTCACTTCCACTTTTCAGCCTTGTCAATAAATCCGGATGGAAGACACAGTGGAGCAAAGAGCTGCCTTCTTGATAGCAAATGTAGTTCATTTCCTTGCTCTTTATTGTTTTTCGCCTTACGAGCTCTCTAAAGGGGTTTTCTTGGCTTATGGTCTTTTTTTAGAGCAGATCAGCGTTTGTGCCAAGGGACGGACCTTCCCTGTGGCATCTGAGTTTCTCACCACCTCGAGGCTGCTGGCTGGTCCACCAGCTCCACCCAATTGTGGCCAAGCAGGCTGCAGGCCCAGAGCGGGCAGATGGTTGCGAGAAGCTCGAACTCTGTAGTTTCACGTGAAATCTCCCAATTTTAAAATGTGGGCAATCGATGCATTTGTTAAAATTTGATAGGAGACCAAAAAAACTCACCCGTGTACCTCGAACAGTCCAAAGGAACCTGCTGGTGATTCCGCCTGGGCTGCTGCAGCCGATCCCCCGCCCTCCACTCCGCCCTTTTCGCTTTAACTCCTAAGTCAGACCTTGTCCTTCCTCTGCTCGAAACGTGCCAGTCGTTCACATCTTGGTTCAAGTAACAGCCAAACTCTAGAACATCCATGATCTTGCCCCAATTTTCCTTCTGACCTGTCTCTTCCTACTGTACCCCTCACCTTCTCTGTTCCAGCCACCCTGAGCCCCACTGTTCCTCCAACACACCAGGTGTATTCCCATCTCGGGGCTCAGCACCTGCTGGTCCCCCTGCCTGGACCACTTTCCCTGTCGGAGGGATTCATCCTTCATCTTCTTCCATTCTTCTCAGTAAGCATGTTCCTAGCCACTCATTAAAATTACAACTCTCCTTAGCCGCCTTCTCTCTGCTTTATTTTTCTGATGTACCATACTACTTATTTTGTTGGTTATTTGTCTCCCCCACTTGCACGGAAGCTCCTTATGGGTAGGGGTTTCAGCCACTTTAGTGTATCCTTGGACAGAACTGGGACAACCGTACACTCAATAAATATCCATCGAATGCGTGAATGAATGAACGGATATGCGAATGACTCTCAGGTCCAACGTGGATCCTGTGCTGAGAGATCTCATGGAGAAATGTGTAAGTTCTCCATGGCATCTCGCTGAGGCAGAAACACATCTCTGGACAGGAGGCAAATGGCCTCTGCTCTGGTTCCACAGCTGTGATGAGAGACAGAGAGAGAGAGAGAGAGCAGGACCGCAGAGGAGGCTGGCTGGGGGCCCCCGGCCATCTTACCTGATGGGGTAGTCGGCAGCGCTGAGGTTGATGAAGAAGTCCCAGGGCCAGTCGGTCATCTCCAGGAGGTCCCGCATGCTCTGCAGGTATGTGGACAGGAGGCTGGCTCCCCCCCAGATGGTGGCCATCCTCCAGGGGGTGACACGGACATTGCTGTACCGCCTGGCAAACTGGAGCACTTGCCGATGCAGGTAATTAGAGCGCTTTTTGCAGGAGAGAAAGGGTGACAGTCAGCAGCCCAGAAAACACCAGATATGCCTCTTGCCCCTTGTCCCCTCGCTGTCCCTTCTCTTCTAGTTGACAGGGCTTCTGCTTTGCCAAGTAATGGACTCAGGCCTCGGTGTCTTTCTGCATCGCTACTCGAACCTTTATTAGTTTTTAAAATTTTATGTTACCTATTTCAAATGCAGATTCCCTGGCCTTGCCTCTGAGCTACTGGCTTACTAGGTGTGGGCTGGTGCCCGGGACTCTGCATTTTAATACAAGACAGAGGCATGTGGTCTGAGGATAACCAGCTAAGACACCAGCTCTATCTGAACCTGACGAGTACCCTGAGAGGGGGAATTTCTCCATGACCCTCTCACAGGCCTGCTAGAAGCAGACCTACGGGACCATGCATCCCCTTCGCCTTCTTGGCTAAAGACGTAATCACGTCACATCAGCAGACCTCGGGGTCAAGATGGCTCAGGGGTCCGCAAGCCTGCTGCAGATTTTCGTAAATCAATTTTACTGGAACTCCGCCACACACATTCATTTACGTATTTTTTACGGCTGCTTTCACACTACAATGGCAGCGGCGAGTAGCTGTGACAGAGAGCACATGGGCCACAAAGGCTGAAACATTTACAATTTTGCCCTTTATGGAAAAAGCGTGCCCACTCCTGGGACAGCTGTCCATGCAAAGTGGCAGGCAACGCATTGGGCAGTGGGACGTTGAGAAAAAGAGGCAAGAAAACAGTGTTTATGGAGAAAGTCTAAAGTCACAGCTGGGAACTTTGAAACCAACACACACACACAGCATGTCAAGACCCAGTGCTTGGAGAAGAGGCAGCTGTTCGGCCTGCGAGCCTTCCAGAAAGGGTGGCCGGCTTGGAGAGGGGCAGATGGACCCGCAGAGATAGGCCAGCCTGGGGCGAGTGGAGGGGGTCCTCACCTTGTCCACGTGAATGTAGTAGAAATGGTCCTTGTGGTAGATGGACTTGAACATGCGTTGCAGCTGCCGAGACGCGCGGCCGTGGACCACCAGGACGAAGGCGATTCTGACCGGGTTGGCCAGCATGTACTCCACCGAATCCTCGTCCCACTGAACGTTCTTGTTGGCTTTGCCTGGGAAAAACCCAAGAGACCACAGCGGTGGGGTGAGGATCGGCGGTCCTCTGTTGGGGGGATGGGGAATTTCTCTGATGTTTCTTCTTGGGGACATTCGGAGGGCCACAGTAGTCATATTGGGCCCTGAAACCTGATTCAACTTAACCAAGCATGTCCTGGACCCTCACACTGTCCTGGTACAATGGGGGTGGGAGACCCTGAGATGCATAAACCCTCTGGTTTCCATCCCCGAGGACATCAAAAAGCTGGTGGACACGCGTACACATATTAAACTATCAAACAAGTCAGGAGGAAATGAGAGGCGTAAGAGATGTATTTCTGAACCCCAGAGGAAGGAGCAGTCAATTCTGAGTTGGGAAAAAGACGCAAGTGCTGTTTTGCCTATCCTGAACCCATTCTCCCTTCTCCTAATAGCATCCCTTTTTTTAAATTATGGTAAGAACAGATAACATAAGATCTATCCTCTTAACATGTTTTTAAGTGTACAGTATAGTATTGGTGATTATAAACACAATGTTATACAGCAGATCTCTAGAACTCATTCATCTTGCAAAACGGAAAATGTATCACCTGATATTTTGGGGGCATCACCCCTCTCCTCCATTCTCCAGTCCACATGGATGGGGAGGATCTGCCTCTGTGGTCAATTTCAGGGGTGGTCACAGAGCTTAGGCTTGGCCCATCAGAACACTGCATCTCCCGGGCCACAGCAGGTATGGTTCAGAGGTGGACATGGGCCTGATGAAGCTATTTAGCCACGAAGATAGAATTCTAGACTTTTGTTGGAACCACTAGATAAGACAGGTTCTCTTTCTCGTATGCATGAAACTGGAAGATTTGAAGAGCCCTTTGTCCCCACGTGCAAAGAGGCTGCCTGGGAGGAACGCCCACACAGAGAGCAGCACTGTTGACTGATGGAGAGGGTCCACATCCTCAGGACCCCGCCTGAGAGTGACGGAGAGGGTCCAGATCCTCAGGACCCCGCCTGAGAGTGATGGAGAGGGTCCAGATCCTCAGGACCCCGCCTGAGAGTGATGGAGAGGGTCCACATCCTCAGGACCCGCCTGAGAGTGATGGAGAGGGTCCACATCCTCAGGACCCCGCCTGAGAGTGATGGAGAGGGTCCACATCCTCAGGACCCCGCCTGAGAGTGATGGAGAGGGTCCACATCCTCAGGACCCGCCTGAGAGTGATGGAGAGGGTCCACATCCTCAGGACCCCGCCTGAGAGTGATGGAGAGGGTCCACATCCTCAGGACCCCGCCTGAGAGTGATGGAGAGGCTCTAAACCCTCAGGACCCGCCTGCTCCTGGATCAGCCTGGCCAGATGGAGATCAGCCACCATCATATCTTATTTTTCTTTGAAAGCCCAGATCCTACACTAGATCTGCCTGGATCAATGGTTCCAGACATCCCTTATCCTGGAATCAGCCTCAAAGACTCCTTTCCTCCACCTTTCCCTTGCAAATGCTCCAGGGGCAAGCTTTCAGGGAGAAACACAGCTTCCTGATTCAGTCCGTTAGAATTCCAACTAGAGATCTCGTGATTTTCCTCAACACGGTTTCCTTTGAGTCTCACCTGATTTCTTATGGGTTCTAAGTTTATGGGGCCCAGAATATTGTCAGGGTAGGAGCTGCAGGTGGCTCAGAACGTCGACTGGGAAAGCTGAGAATTCAGACTGTTTATCCTGCAGATTAGGAGACTGGGAGCCTGTCCGCTGTCATCGCAAAGCTGAACGGCTGCCAAACGAACAAGGCTCCTCCGTGTTGTTTCAGAGGCCAGGATGAGACTAATGCGGATAAAGGCCCAATCGCATGGCCCCGCCTCCACGGCCTGCCTGATCCGCCTCCTGCAGACCGGTCACCCTGATTGCTCCTACTATCTCCCTCGCCACCTGGCCTTCTTTCTTTTTCCCTTGAGCAAGCTCATTTCTGCCTCAGGACCTTTTCACTGGCTATTCCTGCTACCTGGAACACCCTCTCCCTAGATCTTTGCGTGACTGCATCTTCTTGTCCTTAGTTCACAGGTCAAAAAAAGGCCACCAGCCCCCCACCAGTCACATCACTCTCTTTCACCTTGCCCTATTTCAATTTACTGCACAACATTTAACACCGTCTGAACTTTATGTATATCTGTCTACTCGTTTATTGTCTGAACATCCACTAGGACACAAACTCCAAAATAAGGGACTATTTCAGTTTTGCTCATCATTGAATACACACCACCACAACAATATCTGGCACATATCTGATTCTTGGTAAAAAAAAAAAAAATTACAGGAGGGTACATTTTGGTTCGGTACCATAATATTAACAACACCTCTTATTGAGCATTGATCAGCCTTCACCATTCATTATTTCATTTAATCCTCAGAAAAACCCTGCAAGATAGTGCCATCATCCCCATTTTGCAAATCAGGAAATCACAGCTTAGAGAAGCCAAGGGCTTTCTTTGTTCAAGGTCACACTGTTCTAATTAGTTCAGCTGAGATTCACACCCAGGTCTGTTTCCAAAGTCTGTGCCCTTAACCACGAGCATCCACAATATTACCATATCCAGGACTGGGAAAAGTTTAGAACAATTCTGCTGGTTAGTTAATGAAATGCCTTGTAATTTAGTTATGGTAGTTAAGTAGGCATGCATTTAAGGACCGTCAAGGGCATTGTGGAGAGGATTCCTGTATCACGTGGCAGGCAGACTCCAGTGGCCAATAAGGTTACATCTTTTCATCCATCCACCCACCCATCCATCCATCCATCCACCCACCCACCCAAATCTAACTGCCTATCCATCTATATCCAACCACCCATCCAGCAAACTATTCAACTACCCATCCAGCAAAGCACTCAACAGCCTATCATCCTTAAAACTAACCACCCATTCACCCATCCATCGAACCACTCATCACCTTTAAAGCCAACCAACCATCCACCCATCCATCTATGCACCCATGATCCTTAAAGCAAACGATCCATGCATCCACTCTTCCATCCATCTAACTATCAACTCGCAGATCCATGCAATATTAACTTAGCCTATACTGCATGCCAAGTACTGTGCTAGGTACTAGAAAAATAAAAGTTGGGGAAAAACCCTTGCCTTTGAGGAGCTCTTAGCCCACCGGGGAAAATGGAAGAGACTGCTCGCTTGTTTTATAATAGAAACGTATTCAGGTTGCTCCTGGAGAGTGGGGGTGGGGGGGGGGGGAGAACAGTCTGCCTGCATGGACAGGGGAGACCTCTGAGAGTTTAGCCCAAAGCTTCTGAGCCCATTTCTTCAAGCTCTCCTGATGAATCCTAATGTCTCTGGCTCCTTGGCTGTGCAATCAGTAGCTGTGATCCTGGCGCTAATCGGCATCTTGGCTCTGGTTGATGACACACCGGGCAGCAAAAGCTGCCTTAACCACCCTCTAATTTTCTCTCCAAACCAATCACAAACACGCTGGGCTTTCTTGGTGATCAAGGAGAGGGGTCTGCGTAGTGAGATCACGTCCCTTTAAACACGCATATGACAATCCATCCATCCATCCATCCATCCAACCAACCACCCAGCATTCTTAAAACCTCCTACTTGCCAGCCCTGGACAAAGCCTAGAGCATGAAGACGTGGGATGGGAGCCTGTTTTCATAAATGGATTATGAATGGATTAAGCAATGTGAGAATCCAAGGTAAAAAGATTACAATGCACAAGAAAAGCTTATATTCTCTTCCCCATGACTGCAGCCCAAAGGCAGAGTACTGGTCTTCCCCATGCTGGCTGGGACCTGTCTGCCGTGCTCGGAGACTCTTCATCAAACAAAGGGAGGGATGTTTAAAAACGATGGCTGCTTGTGCTACTTTTTTCCACCTGGGTTTCACTGGGTGATTTTTCAAAGGTCTAGACATTGTCCACAATAATTCCACTCTGTAGGGGCTCCTGCTGGCACTCAGATAACGCTGCACATCCCTGCCCCAAGGTCTCTGGGTGACAATGACCTGGAATTCTTAGCAATGAGGCTTATGGGCCTCTGGATCAGCCCATGCTCTCCAGCCATGGATATCTCTCGCCATGTTGTTGAATGAATGAGTGACGTGCATTCTGGAAAAAAGGGGCTGCGCTGGTCAGGAGGAGCTGACGTCACCCGAGGGAGGGCCCGCTAAGCATCAGCACCGTGCTGGGGGCTCTGCGTCCCTCATTATTTGGTTCTAGGAGGAGTACACTGTCATGCTCTGAGGCTCAGAGAGGTCAGCGCATTTCCCCAGGTCACACAGTGAGGGAGGACAGCATCGCCAAGCTCAAAGCTGGCCCTGCTACTTTTACCCGCCCTCTGCTGGAGAAGAGAGCAGAGACACGGGAGGGTTGGTGTGAGGACTCTGTGCTGACCTTTAAAGCGACTTGCGTGCTGACATTGAGGAAAGCCTTTTGTAACTTTTCTTTAGGGTTTTAGAAAGGAGAACAGATGCACAGACAGACAGACAGACAGACAGACACAGACATAGATGCTTTCCTTCAGGAGAAGCCCTGGGAATCCAATGCTACTACTGCAGCCACACAGCCTCCGGGGTCGAAATCCAAAGTCATCCTTGGGTCAGACAGTGAGCAGCAAGGAGAAGAGGGGACAAAACCCAGAGTTCTCCCAGAGAACAGCTATTTGGGGAGAGGGGTGGGTGGGAAGGAACAAAACCATCCAAAGAAAAGAGACACACACAGAGGGAGAGATGGAGATGGGGATGAGAGGCAGAGAGAGACAGAGACAGAGAGAGAGAAACCTAGAGACAGAGAGACAGAGATGGAGATACACATAGACAGAGAGACGCAGAGAGAGACGCACAAGCTGAGAGAAAGACGCCCCCCCCCCCCCGCCCCCGCCACTGCCACATCCGGAGAGAGAAACATATAGAGACCCACACAGCAACAGCGAGGAAGATAGACACACACACAGACATAAACAGAGACAAACACATATAGTCAGACACATACACGGAGACAGGAAGAGACACGGAGGACAGGAGGGAGCCTCACTGGAAAATTGGATCCGCTCAACCTCAAAACGCTGCAGCTGTCTTCAAAAGCAAAGGCAA
This sequence comes from Equus quagga, assembly GCF_021613505.1. Classification (NCBI taxonomy): domain Eukaryota; kingdom Metazoa; phylum Chordata; class Mammalia; order Perissodactyla; family Equidae; genus Equus; species Equus quagga. Next base: position 13,763,091 of record NC_060273.1, on the reverse strand, counting down.
AGGAAAGTTCCAGAATCTCAGAATCAAAAATGCCTCCAGGCCTGTTCGGCTCCCATGTACCTCAGTCCTTTACACATCCCTTCCTCTGCCCCCTTACTAACTCCTGCCCCCTCATCAGCCAGGGGGATGGAGGAAGACGCTGAGGCTCAGAGAGGTAAAGCAACTTGCCCAGGGACCCACAGAAGTGGCAGGTCACTCTCAGGCTGGCTCCAGAACCCACTGCACCCGCCCCCGAATCTAGCACACAGTAGGATCGGGATGTGGTTTACCGAATAAACAAGAGAGTGAATGAGCGGGTTTTCTGCCCCCCAGGTGCAGCAGGACGGGGGTGCTGCCAATAACCAGCTGCCTATTTTTGCTGCACTTCCTGGCTCCTGTAACGACCCTTCCGGCAAGCCGCCCTGACACGGGGGAGCTGGAGAGAACAATCAACCAGACCACAGATGTGGGCGGTGAGGTGCCCTGGGGTGGGGGCCTCCTCTGCACCCGGGCCACCATTTCTGGGACTGCGGTCCTGAAAAGCCTCCTACACTAGGAGTGGGATCTTCGATGGACTGTGGCAAGGTCGCCAGCAAGGGCAGGAACTGGGGAAATGGACTCTCTCCTCTCGTGCTGGAGGGAGTGGGAGCTGGCAGAACTTTGCCAGAGGTGATGTGGCAACGAGTCTTATAATTTTAAATAGGCGTGCCCCTTGACCCAGTGACTCACTCCTAAGAATATATCCTAAGGGAAGGAGAAGGCAAAAACGTAAGTCCCTATGTATAGGATGTTCTTTCCTTCATTTATTCATTCATTCTGTGTGTCCTATGTGCCAGGCACGGTTCTAGCCCTATCAGAGGACACAACAGCACCTTTCCCCAAATGCTGCTTAGTCTAATGGGGTGGAAAGCCTATAAAATGTAAGCAAATAGAAAACACCATTGCAGATAGTGATAAGGGCTACGAAGGAAGATAAATAAAGTGGGCTAAGGGATGGGATTTCTGTGGGTATGGTGGCTAGGGAAGGCTGACGTGAAGCAGAGACAATCAAACAAGCTCTGAACGAAATGAGGGAATGAGCCATGTAATTATCAGAGGTTGGGGAGGATTATGGGAAGCTTGCGTAGCAAGTGCAAAGGTCCTGGGGCCTTGCCCTCAATAGTGTTTATAATGGTCTAAAATAGGAATCAACCCAAGGGTCTTATTAAGACTTACTGATATAGAACATTGCCTATAATATATTAAGCAAAAGAGAAGTCCTAAAATGTAATCCCTAACGATTTAAAAGATATTAACAGAGGTTCATACAGTGGCATGACAGCTTTTATTTCTTCTTTATACTTTTCTGCACTATCTGAATTTTGTAAAATGGATTACTATTATAATGGATTACTATTATAATCACAGTAAAGGTGATCAACAATTTTAACACCAACTATTTATGGTGTGCCTATAACGTGTTAATTTTTGTGCATGATTTTTAAAAAATTTCTATCCAAACCTCTACAAGAAAAGAGTTATTATCTTCCTATTACATGACTAAGGAAGCCGCAATTCAGAGAAGCCCCAGGCAGGAGGTGGCTGAGCTGGGAACGGAGCAAGTCTGTGATGCCAGTGTCTTATCATGGCCACTACGCCCCATCAAATTGTCCCCAACACAGAAAGAGGGAAATCTGTTCTGAGAGAAAGCGTGTCAGTTGACATCCAGCTGGAGCACAGATAATAATGACACGCGGTCAGCGTTACGTGTGTCTTTGCAGACTGAAACCCAACCACTGCCCAGCTCCTAAAAAAACCCTACGAATTTAACAATGTCATCAGATTCTTGTGGCACAAAACCGAAAGTAAGTGGAAGAATCAGAGAGATTAGCGGCAGCGGGAGAAGCTGACTTCAGACACATGTTAAAAAGCCAAGTTCGAGGGGGAGAATATCAAGTATATTTTTGCGATGCGTGAAGACCAAGGATGGGGAATCGTGGAGTAACTAGCTGTGCCGTGTCAGGCCTGTTACCCAGACCCTGTATTTCTCAGTATCATCACGGGTCAAATAAGGACCACGTAATCCTCGGGTCCCACAGAGATGCTGAAGGTGAAGGGGCTTTGCACGGGTCAACGTGCTGTATCAGTGTCACGATGTTGGCAATGACCATGCTTGTGGTACCTCGTAGGAGTTCGATCCGGGAGGAGAAAGCAAGGCGCAGGGGCTAAGAGCGTGTGTGGCCTCTGGTCAGGCAGATCTGCGTGACCTTGGACCGGTTATGCAAGAGCTCCAGACCTCAGTTTTCTAGTCTGTAAAACGGGTGTGTTACAATCACAGAATCTGCCTCACACGGACAGTCGTGTCCGGTCCAGAGCACAGGTCCTGGGGTGCAGACAGTGCTGAATAAACTACAGCCGCTATCACCATCGGGGTGAGCGTCATCATTTCTGTTTGGCTGTTTTCCCGCAAGGGTCAGGATCCAGTTAGCTTAACCAATGGGCCCAGCTCCAGGGTTCTGCCCCAAGGCCGAACAGGCTCCCGGGGGTGGAGTCTGCTGCCTGCAGATAAACATCCACGCTGGGAATCTCCCTCTGCAGCATTTGCCTCAGACCACAATTAATAACAAATGCAAAGCGAAGGAGCTGCTTGACGGGAATAGCTCTCCCACCAGCAAAGCCCTCGATCCTATTTATGCTCTGAAAGGGCCTCTGCGAGGGGAGATTTCTGACTTGGTTCCAAATAGGAGGCCTGGTTAGGTCTCGGGAAGGGAGAGAAGTGGAAGCGAGGTCGTGTGCAAACGGGGCCTAGGTCAGGAGCTCCGGGCGGGAGGGCTGCCCGCCTCCTGCCGCCTGGGAAGGCATGGGCGCTGCGACTGACAACTGGCGCCCAGCACTGCCTCTTCCCTGTGGGGACTTCGGAAAGACACCGCTCCTCAGGTCCACTCTGACCGTCGGATCTTCATCTACAAAGTGGGATGATCCCAGCGTAGTTCTACTTTTAATTTTCTGAGGAGCCTCCAGACCGTTTCCCATGGCAGCTGCACCACTGTGCATTTCCATCAGGGTGAATGTGGAGGACGTGATGCTAAGTGAGATAAGCCAGTCACAGAAAGACAAACAGTGTGTGATCCCACTCACGTGAGGCATCTAAAATGGTCAAACGCCTAGAATGAAAGAGTGGAATAGTGGTTGCCAAGGGGCTAAGCAGTAAGGGGCAATGGGGAATTACTAACATTGGGCATCAAGTTCCAGGCAAAGGGGCTGGCCAGGTGGTGTAGTGGCTAAGTTCATGTGCTCTGCTCTGGCAGCCCGAGGTTCGCTGGTTTGGATCCTGGGCGTGGACCTACGCACCACTCATCAAGCCATGCTGTGGCAGCATCCCACACAGAAGAACTAGAAGGACTTACAACTAGGATGTACAACTGTGTACTGGGGCTTTGGGGAGGGCAAAAGTTGTTAGCTCAGGGCCAATCTTCCTCACCAAAAAAAAAAAAAAAAAGGCCTAAAAAAAGTTTCAGGCAAGCAGATGAAGCAGTTCTAGAGAGCTGCTGTCTACCATTGTCCCTACAGACAATGATATCATGCACTTAAAAATGTGTTAAGAGGATAGATCTCATGTTAAGTGTTCTTACCAAAATACAATAATATTTACAGAAAATAAAGAGGGATGAGCCATCTGTCCCGGGCCCCGCTGGGCTGTGTGGTGATTCAGGACTGTGGACAGAACGTGGTTTCACACTAGCGGCAGGCACGCTGCAGGGAGACGGACGACTCCGGCCACCAGGAGGAGAAACGCCGACAGGTTCTAGGTTCTTGGTCGGACTTGGGTGAAGCTGCCTGTTAACCACCGGGAAATTTCAATGCAGAATTCTGGTGCCTGGAACTTGGGAAATGCCCGGTGCCCAGGAAGAGGCCCCTGCTCCTAGTGGGTTTAGAAAAGGTGGCACGGTGTGGTGGGAAGAGCACAGAAGACCACCAGTCTGGGTTCCCATCCTGCTCCTGCAGTGAACCAGCAGTGGGACCCCGGGCAGGTCATTTCCGCCCACGCCTTCCTTTCTTTTCAGCTTTATTGAGCTCTAACTGACGTATAAAGTTGTAAGATATCTAAAGTGTATATCGTGGTGATCTGATAGTCGTCCATATTGTGAAAGGACACCCCCATCCATCCAGGTCATTACTGCGTCCATCACCTCACATATTTACCTGTTTTTCTTTTTAGCCAGAACATTTAAGTTCTACTCACTTAGCAAATTTCAAGGATAAAATCCAGGGTTATCAACTATAGTCACCATGCTGAATGTCAGATCCTCAGAGCTTCCTCATCTTATCACTGAGAGTCTGTTCTAACCCTTCACCAGCATCTCCCTGTCTCCCCCTCCCCCAGCGCCTGGCAACCACTTTCCTACTCGCTGTTTCTAGGAGTTTGGCTTTTATTTTTAGATTCCACATCTAAGTGAGATCAGGCAGTATTTTTCTTTCTCTGTCCGACTGACTTCACTCAGCATGATGCCCTCAAGGTCCATCCATGTTGTCACTAGATAGACCACATTTTGTTTATCCATTCATCCCTCGGTGGACAGTTGGGTTGCTTCCACTTTTTGGCTCTTGTGGATAATGCTGCTATGAACAAGGCTGTCTAGATAGCTCTTTGAGATCCTGCTTTCAATTCTTTGGGGTATATACCCAGAAGTGGAATTGCTGGATCACAGGGCAATTATTTTTACTCATTTATTTTCAAGACCCCATCACGCACTTCTTTTTTTTTTTTTTAATTTTATTTTTCCTTTTTCTCCCCAAAGCCCCCCGGTACATAGTTGTATATTCTTCATTGTGGGTCCTTCTAGTCGCGGCATGTGGGACGCTGCCTCACCGTGGTTTGATGAGCAGTGCCATGTCCATGCCCAGGATTCGAACCAATGAAACAATGGGCCGCCTGCAGCGGAGCGCACGAACTTAACCACTCGGCCACGGGGCCAACCCCGCCCCATCATGCACTTCTTAACTCAGCCATTCTGCCTAGGGGCTGAGCTGAGGTCTGCATCCTGACCTCACCATTTACTCACAGGTCACTCTGTGCCTCAGTTTCCTCATCTGTCAAAGAGTGCTCGCCTCCAAGGGATGCTGTAAAGACTAAAAGCTATAACTTGGGTGAAATAAGGTCACAGAACTCAACAGTGGAGAAGCCAGCTGTCGAGCCCGTGGGGTGCAACCCTGGAGCCCTAGTCCGCTGCACTGACACTTGGTAACTGTTCACACGGCTGAGGAGTGATGGGCCAGGACCTGGCCTTGAGGGCCTCAGAGCTGGTGTTCTCAAACGTGATGATAGAGTTCCCCAAGGGAAGACTGACATGGCCCCCAGACAGGACATCAAATGGCACTTAGAGGGGGACAGTGATTGTCTTTTCATTTCTCATCCGGTCCTTCTGATGAGCACAGCAGTGCAGTCTCAAGCCAGTGCAAACATGTCCCCAACATCACTCGCTGCCTGAACTTCCTTTTCCAACTGGGAGCGCTCTGCCCACAGCACTGGCATCTTGCACAGGCAACAGGTGAGCCCGTCAGCATTGAATAACACAGTTTTGATGTCACTGATTCATTTGCATGGTTGCTGTCTCTTCACGGCAAGTGATAGTAAGATTGGCACTGACGGCAGCGAGGCAAAATTACTTTGAAAATAAAATTGACTTAAGTAAAAATGAAAGTGAGGCTATGGCACTGAAAACATTATGAGAATAATAGGGTAGGTGGAATGTGGCTACGGCAAAATCATTAAGATGAGAGAGAGGGGAAGAAAGCTTGGGGAATATTAATTAGGCTCCACAAGCTTGCTAACCAACTATGATGTGCTGAGTTATTAAACAAATGAGGGGAGGTGAAGGCCAGGTGCAGGGTGATGCCCAGGCAGCCCCATACGTCACGGAAGGGCTCGAAGGTCCAGACTATATTTACTTTCCTGGCTTCAGGGGCCCAGGAGGGTTTTGTTGGGAGTTTTCTGGGGTAGGCTCTGGCTGGAACAGGGGCATCTTCCTTCTAGAGAGAGCCAGGGGTCTGCTGAGAAACACTGTCCTTTTGAATTTCACTCTAATTTCTTGAGTATTTAACATTCATGAGGTTCTCTCACAGGCTTTTTTTTTTTTACCTCTCATAGCTACGCTGCACCTGTAAATTGTCCCCATTTATGGATAACTGTCCCAAGCTCAGAGAGGGTAAGGAATTTGCCCAACGTCACGGAGCCGGGAGGTGGAGAAGAGATTAGGAAATAAACTGATCTGACTTCAGCTACCATGCCCCATGACCAGACTTTGCCTAGTAAGAACCGGGCCATCCCTGACTCCACTCAGGCTCCCCCTATTAAGCTCACCTGAACCCAAAGCATCGTATTCCCCGAATGGCTTCTAAACTGTCTCCTCTAGATGGGGATTTCTCAACCTTGGCGTTATTGACATTTGGGGCCAGGTAAGTCTTTGCTGTGGGAGGTGAGGGCTGTCCCGTGCACTGTAGAACATTTAGTCGCATCCCTGGCCCCACTCACGAGAGGCCAGCAGTACCCTCCCTTTTGGGACAAAACCAGAAATGTCTCCATTCATTGACAGATGTCCCCTGGGAGGAGGGGTACAGTGACTCTCAGTGGAGAAGCCCTGCTCTAAGGCAGAAGTTCTCAAAACGTGGTCTCTGACAGCAGCAGCAGCAGCATCTGGGATCCTGCTGGAAACGCAGAACCTCAGGTCCCAACCCGCATGCACTGAATCAGAAACTCTAGGATTGGGACCCAGCAAGCTGGTTTTACAAGCCCTCCAGGTGATTCTAATGCAAGCTGATGATTGAAACCACCTGCGCAGGCCAGTGATTCACAACCTTGGTTGCACACTGGGATGACCTAAGCATCTTTTAAAACCCAAACCCACGTCTTGGCCCCACCCCCAAGCAATTCTAACTGAATTCCTTTGGGGGTTGCCAGTGATGGCAAATTTTTAAGGCTCCCCAGTGATCCAATGTGCAGTCCGGGTGGAGAATCACGCTTCTCAAACGCCTTTAATAAACTGCATCTCTCAAGGCGGAAAAAAAATCTACCCAATCCATCTCTGGGTGCCGCCTCAAATCCTCACGGCCTCCTGCTCTGGGAGAGACGAAAGGCTCGCGCACTCGTTATTTTTCTCCCGTTCTTGAGAAAGTGTCTCCCTCCACCCCCGACCAAGCACTCAGGAAATTTTCCTGCTCACTGACTTTTTTCCCCCCATTCAAGTCTGGAGTTATTAAACCACGGCCCGTGGCTGAACCGTCTTATTGATTTTATTGTCGAGGGCCCCGGGATATTCTAATGATGTACTGCTCAATAAATGGAAACTGGTGGGATAGATATTGATGGCCTATGGTACATTTCACCGCAATTCACTGGGTCCCAGTCACTTCACCTCTTCCGCATCATCTGTGAAAACGCTGTGCTGTGGCCCGCCAGCTCTGGTCCATCCTGCTGCTGTTACCTTTCCTGTGCATCAAGGATGCAAGAGTGGTTATGATAACAGCTACTCCAGTGCGCCAGGCTCTCCGGGCTGAGTGTTTTCAAACAGACATTATCTCATTTACTTCTCACAGCTGATCTTTAGGGAGATATTCTGATTAGTCCCATTTTACCGATAAGGAAGCTAAGACAGAGTGGTTACCTGACCTGGCCGGCTAATACATTGTGGAATCGGGATTCGCATCTCCATTTGTCAGCTACTAAAATGAGGGCTCTTAACCCATGCTATGGTATGAATGTTTGTGTCCCCCAAAATTCATATGTTGAAAACCTAATGCTCAAGGTGATGGTTTTAGGAGGTGGCCTTTGGGAGGTGATTAGGTCATGAGGGTGGAGCCTTCAGGAATGGGATTAGCGCCCTTATAAAAGGGGCCCAACAGAGGTCCCTCGTCTTTACGCAGAGTGAGGACGCAGCTGGAAGACGGCCGTCCATGAATCAGGAAGCAGGCTCTCACCAGACACCAGGGCTGCTGGCACCTTCATCTTGGACTTCCAGCCTCCACAAGTGTGAGAAATAAATTCTGTTGTTTATAAGCCACCCAGTCTGTGGTATTTTGTCACAGCAGCCCAAATGGACAAAGACAACCCCATAGCTAAACCACGCAAGGAAACAACAGCTCCGACGGCATTTGAGGAACCTTTCAGATAGTTTCAGTACCGATTAATATTTCACACATTTTCTCCCCCTTCTCAAGCAGTGCGTGCCCACAAGGACTACTGGCATTTGGGGAGAGACAATTCTTTGTTGGCTGGGGCTGTCCCATGCCTTACAGGACATTTAACATCCCCAGCCCCCAAAAGAGACCCTTCCCCTTTACGTTTCCCAGCGCCCCTAGGGGATCAATATGGTTGCTGCTTGAGAACCACTCATCTGGCTGGGTGGCGGGAGGTTCCCGGCCAAGATGGCTCCTGTGGTTTTGACAACATGGGCCATCACTCTGGGAAGGCAAGATGGCAAGTGGAAAGAAATTTGGCTTTGCAATCAGAGCAACCTGGGTCAAACCATAGCTCTGCACTCATGGACTCTATGAGGCCGGGCAAGTTATATCTCTAAGACTCCAGTTCATCCTGGGTACAACAGAGGCGAATGTTGACCCCTACCTCCTTGGGAGGGAGCCACGTACTCACGTGCTCAGAAAAGTGCCCAGTCCAGAGCCGTGGTTCCGGACCTGGGGCACTTCTGTCCCTCCCACCCCCTGTTTATTATGTGGTCTTTCTAAATTCCTGACCCACAGTATCCACGGGCATAAAACAAAGGTTTGGCATTCTGTACTGCTGAGTTTGGGATAGTTTGTTACTCAGCAGTAGTAACTGGAACAGGCACCTGTGACATGCCAGGCAGGCAGCGTTCTGGGACTGAGTAAGAGAGTCAGGAACATGCCACAAAGAGCCTCTGCTTATGAGGAGCAGACTGTCCTGCAGGGGAAGGCAGACAAGAAACACAAACATCTCCAGGACCATTTCCATGACATGAAGACAATCGTTACTATTACCTTAAATGACGACACAGGAGCGACCGCATTCTATTTCTCTTCTCCCCGTTCTAGCCTCATTTCCCACTGAACAAGCCCAGCTATTCTGTCCTTGAAGCTGCCACACAGTTTAATGTCCTCAGACCCCTGCTTCTGCTCCTAACGGTGCTGGGGCCCCCTTTCCTTTTCCTAAGATACTACTCACTATAAAGAGAATTGTGCCGCCCACCCAAATTCCTGTGTTGAAGTCCTAACCCTCCTACTGGAGACAGGCCTTTAAGGAGGTGATTAAGATTCAATAAGGTCATGAGGGTGGGGCCCTGGTTGATGGGATTAGTGCCCTTATAAGAAGAGACACCCGAGCGCTGGCTCCCTCCACCATGTGAGGATACAGCAAGAAGGTGGCCATCTGCAAGCCAGGAAGATAGCCCTCACCAGAACTCGACCAGCTGGTGCCCTGATCTCAGACTTCCAGATTCCAAAATTGCGAAAAATAAATTTCTGTTGTTGACAGTGCCCAGTCTGTGGTATTTTGTCATGGCGGCCCGAGCTGACTAATATACTACTTAAATAGGTCAAGGGATGCATTCCTTGGGCTAAGAGCTACAGGTTGAGTAAGGAGTTAACTAGGTAAAAGGGGAGGGAAGTGGGTGCCTAGGCAGAGCAACAGCATATGCAAAGGCCCTGTGGAGAGTGGGCGTAATAAATGAAAGGACATGAAGGAGGGCCAGCGTGGCTGGAGCATGAAGGCCAAGACAAAGACCAGGGTGAGATGGGGATGGAAAGACAGCAGGGGCCCCATGCAGGGTCTTCAGCACCATGTTTTTAAAGGCATGCTTTGTTAAAATTTTTTTTGGTGAGGAAGATTGGCTCTGAGATCTATCACCAATCTTCCTCTTTTTTTTTTTTCCTCACTGAAGCCCCAGTACCTAGTTGTATATCCCAGTTGCAAGTCATTCTAGCTTTTCTATGGGGGATGCTGCCACAGCATGGCTTAGCGAATGGTGTGTAAGTCCGAACACAGGATCCAAACTGGCGAACCCTGGGCTGCTGTAGTGGAGTGCGTGAACTTAACCAATTACCCACGGGGCCAGCCCTTGAGCACCATTTCAAGGACTGCAGTGGAAAAGAGCGACAAGCCACCACAACTGGCTTGTTATCGATGGTTGAGGAGTGGATTGCAGGCAAGACACATTTTGCAATTTGCAGGGAGGATGGCACGAGAGGCTCGGCTTCATGGTGCAGACTGGGGGACAGGTGGGAGGCAAGGAGCCCCGGGCCCTCCTGCAGTCTGGCTTGGGGTGTCGAGAATGCCTGCTCGGCCCCCGCTCCCTACCTTTTTGACCCAAGGTTGCTGTGTGCAAGTTCTCCTAACAGCCTTCCAGTCGCCTGACGTTTTCATCTCTGTCCTCCTTCCCTCCTCTCCTGAACAGACTCGCAGACTCAATAAATACTGCCACGGAAAAACTCAGTGACTCATCTATTTTTATTACAAATGGAGCCGCTGGAGGAGGGAACAACTCTTATTTACTTCTCAGGGTAAGGGTTTTGACAACAGGTTTATTTTCTCCAACTCTCCAAGGACTAGAAGAGTAACACTCTAAAGAAACAGTACATTAATTAATGCCGAATTGGTTGGAATTTTCCTAATAAAAATCCTTATAGTAATCACATTATGGGCCATTAGCGCTGCCTCCTGATCATAAACCGTAAATATGTTCTGCAGGTGCCTTCTTTTTAAAAAGGGATGTTGCCCCAGATCGTTCCCCATTTGTCACGCTGATGCTGTCACGTCACATAATCCAGATGGGGGTAATTAACAGGCTCACATTTGTGCAGGGTTTATGGCATGCTGGTCCCTTGGCCAAGCCTTGTTCATGCCTCATCTCATTTAGCCCTCGCAGCAGACTTAGAAGGTAAGTGCCACTATCATCCCCATTTCACAGATGGGGAAACTGAGCCACAGAGGGAGCAGGTAATCTGCTCAGGGCCAAACAGCTAGGAAGTAAGGGAGCTGGGATTTGAATCCAGGCAATTTGATTCTAGAATATTCTGCCATCCTGCCTCCTGAGAAAAATAAGTACCAGGTGGATCTCTAAGCATAGCGGTCCTTTTGGTGGACCCCACTGCTAACGTGCTCCCTGGTTTATTTCAACAGCAATGACAGCAATAGCTAACCTATACAACATCAAGTTTTGCTCCTCGAGAGCAGGAATGTTTTGTTTCCTTCTGCCTCCCCAGGGCCTAGCCAAATGCCTGGTGATGATGCCAGGAGCCTAGGACACACTGAGTAAACTCCTGTTGAAGGAAGAAATGGATATGGAAACACACGTGCAAGAGGGTTCATGGCAATGGGTAACAGGGGGCATCTCAGTGCGCCTGGGATCTGGAAAGATCCATTTCCTGCACTGGCGAGACATGGGCGTGGCCTCAGAGTGGGGCCAGTGATAGACAGATGGGAGACTGCAGCACTCCGGGATTAGACCAAGAAGGAGCTCATTCTCGCCCTGTTTGGCTTCACTCCTTGGGTGCTTTGGGTGCTTCCTTGATTTCTCTGTCTACATAGATGATATGTGCATACAGTAGAAAATTCAAGCATATAGAACAATATGAAGAAAGGAAAATAAAAGAAAAAACCTGGCTATTAGAGCATCCAGATATCACCACTGCTAACATTTTCCAAATATTTCTACACACACACATCAGATATAATCACACACAGTCATATGTCGCTTAACAACGGGGATGCGTTCTGAGAAATGTGTCATTGGGCGATTCCTCATTGTGCGAACATCATAGAGTGTGTGTACACAAACCTAGGTGGATAGCTTATTACACACTTAGGCTCTATGGTACTGATCTTATGGGACCACCGTCATATATGCGGTCCATTGTTGACTGAAATGTCGTGATGTGGTGTGACTATACTTCCTGCTTTGTCATATGCATACTATTTTCAACAATATGCCCTTGACATCTTTTCCACGTCAAGGAATACAGGTGTTCTTTCTTTCCTTCTTCTCTTCCTCCCTTCACAGATATTCGCTGAGCATCTACTATGAGCAGTTACCCCACCAGGCACTGGGGATGCATAGAACAAAACAGATATTGAACTTGTCTTCAAGGAGCTCACAGTCCAGTGGGGGCAGGGTGGGGAGGACAAACCTATGTCACAAAAGGTGTTAGATGCAATGAAGGAAAGGTACAGGGCACGAGGAGGAGATCTAATGTGGGCCAGGTCTTCAGACTTTTCTGAAGAAGCAACAGAGAAGCCAAGATCTTAAACATGAGGAGGAAAGAGCCAGGTAAAGAGGGTGTTGTTTCAGGCAAAAGGAGAGCCACGTGTCAAGGTCTCGGGGAGGTAAAAATTGTACTTTGAAAACTGTCTGGTTTTTTACTTTCCTTTTTCTGTATTTTTGAAACTTCTGTACTGTAATGACAAACATATTACATACGTAATTAAGAGTCATTCAGTTCTTTCTTGAATGCCTCCAAAGACAGGAACCTCAGTGCTGTACACAGCAGCCAGCCATACTTGTGGACGGTGTTGATTGTGCGCCATCTTTTCTCAAAAGATGCCTGCCACAAGATTTCATCCATAAGTCCTAATTCTGCCTTCAGAGATAGCCCACTGCCTCTGCTGTGGACCAACCTCTCCAATACGTGGACATTGTTATCATGCAGTTACTCTGCCCCCCACTGCCCTCCACGTCCAGGAAAGTATGACCCCTCGCTCATTTCAGTTTGCTCCTACTACATTTAGGGTGCCCGTTCCCTTTGTCATGGTCCCTCCTGAGAGTGACTAGAGGTCATCAGCCTACGGTTGACATCTCTCTTGATTAAGACGCTGCATTAACACAGCCTAAGATCACTGCAAAAAAAAAAAAAAATGTTTTTAAGGCTCCCGGGCATTTGACAGCACAAATTCATTCATTCATTCGATAAGCGATTACGAATGCCTGAGAGAAAGCGCTACACCCTGGGGGAAACCGCACTTTAATAGGACAGATATGTCACTTATTTGAGAAATAACTATCAACTACCTGCTATCGGGTGACACACTCGGGGGTCTGGCCCTGGACCAGATGGACACAGTCCCCCTCCTCGTGATTGAATGCAGAATGAATGAACGCTATGTCTTGGTTTTCAGCATCAGAGCTTCTCGGTGGGGACAACTGCCATCTGCCGTGTGTCTGTATTATCAAATCCCCTAATGTGTAGGTTTGGGAGTTCTTGTCCCAGTTCGCCTTCCACCCCTCCTTGGTTAGCCTGGAAGACCAAAGATCCTGATTTCTCAACCACGACTTGGAAGCTTTCTTTAAGCTCTGGGCGTCTAAGAATACCCTTTGCTAAATAAGAACCCCTATAAATAAACTGGCGAGCAAAGCTCATCTTAAACATGAGCTAGACATTACACTAGAAAGCTCTGGGGAGAAGGGGGATCACAGATTTTGAGACAGGATGAGGTTAAGATACACCCTGAAGGAGACAGGACCCACACTACTGCAGCCTCAGAAGGCCACTGACAGTGACAACAATTTAAATTAAATTAAATTCAGTGGGCTCCAAAAAGAAACACGTGTAATGTTAATTTCATGGGTGTACCAATGTGTAAACTGAACAGATGATACTTAAATGAGAAAGGCAGAGAAATGACATTTGGTTAAATAATGCATCAGTGGGTAGAATTTGTTGAAACTGCCGTTTTAAAAAAAAAAAAGTATGAGCACAATTGAAAGTTAAGCAAGCTGTCACCCGGGCCAGGTCACCTAAGGGTTCTCAATCCAACGTGCTTGAGAGGGGCCGTGGCAGCACGGGTTGGGGGCAGTCTGGATGCATTCAGGGACTCGGCCAACGTCCTGGTTGACTTCCGAGGCCCTCCTGTTGGCCCGGGCAGACACCATCATCTCCTTGTCCTTTCAACTATGAATGAAATCTCACCCTGGGCAGGAAATGTGCCCGTGCTTGTGTATTTCCTTTTCTTTCTTAAAAGCAATGCGTGACACAAGAATTAAGGCATGTGAAAATGTGAAAAGACGGACTTTCTTTTTAATCTCTGTCTCCTGGAACACAGTAGGGCATCAGGCAATAAATGTGGCATGCATGAAGAATATGACTTTCCTGCCTTGTTTTCCACAGTTATAGCTTTGTGGTGGGCACGATCATTACAACGCTGTCAGTACCAATGACCTCCAATCCACACTATTCCTCCGACCTATTGGTTTGGGGGTCCTTGTCCCTGTCGACGTGCCATCACTCCTTTTTAGTACTAACGGAAACTAGTCCTTTGGTCAATAAAGCTCCATATGCGAAGCTGATCTATTGGGAAAAAAACAGGACTCTGCTAAAGATATTGCCCCAGGAAACAACTCATACATTGAGCCTGCCAGAAATATAATATTGATAAAAGCTCACATTTTGTTGAGCGCTTATCACATGCCAGGCGTAGTGTCAAATATGTTTTTGTTTGTTCTATTATTTTGTTGCTTCTTTTTTTTTCCATTTCATCCTCACAAAGCACAGCGAGGCAGGTACCACCATCACCTTAACTTCACAGAGGAGGGACAGAGCGGGACGGAGAGAGGTCAAGTCACATGATCAAGACCACAGAGCTGGTGGCAGAGCTGGCATCGGAACCAAGGCTGACGGGATGTCAGAGCTACCACTCCACTCTGCTGGCAATGTGTGACGAGCCTGTTTCAGGCGGCGGATAAGGAAAGGAAGGCGAGTGTGTCTCTGCCTTGGAAGCCTCAGAACACCAGACCCTGAATTAGTCAGGGCCACGCAGGCTCTGCCACTGGACACAACCCAGGCTTTTTGCTCACTCCTGTCTGCCCCAGCTGCTCTCCTGCATGGCTGTCCTCCAGGAGGTGACCCAAGCAGTTCACACTGCAACCGTCATCTCACTCAGGGTCCTCTTACAACACAGAGAGGGCACAGGGATCAGTATGACAAATTCACACCCACTCTTGACCACCTTGGCCAGAAAGGAACCATCACTTCTGCTCACATCCCTGTTAGGGACACCCAGTTACAGGACCCTACCCGGAGCAGGGGAGTGGGTAACAGAGAGAACATGGGTCCCCGGGGAGCATTTACAGTCGATGACACAGAAGCATAGTGAGTAATACTCTCAACTAGAGCATCTCAACCGGGGGCAATTCTGCCCTCCAGGGGACATTTGGCAACGTCTGGAGACATTTTAAGTTCCCACAACTCGGGGAGAGGGTGCTACTGGTATCTAGTGGGTAGAGGCCAGGGGTGCTGGTAACATCCCCCTGATGCACAGGACAGCCCCGTACATCAAGGGATTTATCCGCTTCAAAGTATCAAGTGCCAACATTGAGAAACTCTGCTTAAAACCAGCGATCCTCAAAAAGATGCACTGGGGAGCTGATTAAAAACGCAGACACCTGGGCTCCTCCTCTTGAGAGTCTCTCCTAGTGGTTTCACAGGGCCCCTCCGGGATTGCGGTGACCGCCATGCACGGACCACACCCAGGGAAATCTCGCTGGGAAGGCGACGCAAGAACCCAGGGTACGCGAGAAGACACACTGGTGCAATTGTACCGAGTCACTCCCCAGACGTGTCAGGGTCAGCATGAGGCAGCTGTGCCAGGAAAAGAAAAAAACAGCTGACATTTGTTAAGTGCCTGCCTCCGTCTCTCTCTCACAAGCCTTGAAATGCAAGGAACATATTCTAAGACTAACTTGTCAGCCAACGACAACTAAATTACCAACCTCGCCTTCCCCCGTGCCCCGTATCCCTGTCAGCTACGCAGCCACATTAACAGAGGAATGCTTCCTGGAGATGTATTTCCAGCATCGGGGAAGGTGACCCTGCTGCCGGAAAAAAGCCCTGTGGTCACATGTACTCCAGAGGGGCCAGGGGACTGTGGCTTGGCTAGAAATAACCCGAAGGGGAGGGAATGGAGACCGGAGCAGTAGCAGAGCAGAGTGAGGGAGACTCTTCACCAAACCCATTTCTGCTTTTTCCTCCGCATCCATTGGAATCGACTTCCCAGCATCCTTTGCAGTTACCTCTGGCCAAAGGGCTATCCACTAACCCAATAAAATGTAAGTGTGAGTAACAAGCCCCAGTTTTAGGCTTGACCCATGGATGCCTCTTGCTCACACTCCTCCTTGCTTTTGCCCCCTCCACTGTCTGGGTGCAGAAGAGCATGGTGACCTTGGGTACTAGTGCTGAAGCTGGTGGAGCCACAAGACGGAAGGGGCCTGGGTCCCTGAATCACTGCTTGGAGGGGAGCCAATCAGGAACACCCATTTTGGATGCTATAGGATGGAGAAAGAGGCCTCCATGTTTGAGGCCCGATATATTAGTGGGTCTGCTATAGAGCTAATGTTGCACTAAGACAGGGAGTGCACAATGGGGCTCTGAAGGCAGAAGGGTCTGGGGCCAGTACCTGCTGGCTGCATGATCTTGAGAAGTCACAAGAACCTCTCTGAGCCTAATTTCCTCAGACAGAAAATAGAATAATACACTCTGGAGGAATAACCTATACGTTTTAATTAAAGGGTGTGGCACACAGTACCCATCTAGTAACTGCTAGCTTCTGTGTTGTCAAGTGCCAGCATTGGCCACCGCATTGGCAACCAGACAGAGACACAAGGGACAGCAAGGCACTGAGATGGGCAAAGGCGCAATTGTTTAGTTGTTAGCATAAACTTTCTATGATGCCTTGAATGAACAAATGGACGAACGAATGAACCTTGAGCAGTGTCGCCTTCTATGAGGGTCACGCCTGTGAAGACCAAGCTCCCATTGAGGGCAAGACCCATCTGGGCCTCAGCTCGCTCTCTGGCCCCGTCTTAGCAGCAGAGTGCCCTGCGTAAAAGACGACTCTGCAAACGTCTGCTTGTCATCTGACACAGGTAAGCTACGACAATTTAGAAAACACGTCCTTTATTTTAATTAATTAATTATACCTGGACAATTTACTCAATAGTAAACCCCAAATTTCTAGCCCAGGGCATGATACATGGTGTACGCTGACTTACTATTTATGGAATAAATTTACAATCTCTTTCGACATAAGCAGACTTCACTTTATTATATTTCACTCCAAAACTACGGTGTCAGTTCCTGGAATAAGACTGACGAATGGGAGAAGGTACATATTTATTTACGAAAGAGAGGAAAAGGGCGTGGGGGAAACAGACAAGGCACAGGCACGTGCCTTTACATCGGCTCAAAAAACACGTGTACTTTATTCTTGCAAGTCAGGCCGGCCTCTCTCTGCGCGCTGGCTCTGTCACTGACTGCTCTGTGGTCTCGAGCAAATGGCTTAAGCTCTTGAAGTTTCCAAATGTGTAAAACGGGTGTGGCGGAGACAGTAACAGTCATCCACATCCATTCTCTTCTATACGATTATCAATGGGACGTGGCTGCCTGGCTGGGACAGTCCTTCTTGGCCCTTCTTACAGCCAGATGAATGAGGGTCTCCCTTGTTTAAGACAGGGGTCAGCAAACTTTCTCTGTAATGACCAGGTGGTTAACATTCTGGGCTTTGCGGGCCAAACGGTCTCTGTTGCAACTACGCAACTCTGTCGTTGACCGAGAAAGCAGCCACAGACCACACCTAAACAAACGCATGTGGATGCATTCCAGCAAAACTCGGCTCACGAAACAGGTGGTGGGCTGGTTTGGTCTGTGTGCCATAGGTGACCAAGCCCTGGTTTAAGAGAAGCTCAGCCTTCCAAATATCGTCACTAGCCTTCTAGAAAGAGCCATCGGATCAGACATTCTGTCCTGCATGACCTCATAAGCCACCAGTTCTCATAATACACACACACACACACACACACAGATATGTATATATATTTTTCTAATTCATAGCTGGTGTGTGTCCCTGAAATTCTCACATTTCCTTTCATATCAACTCGATCTCAACTCGTGTCTGCCCTTTCACCTCACCTCCGAGGGCTAGGTCACTCCCCTGTGCCTTCCTCTCTTGCAGGACCATCTCCGTAAGGTGCGTGGCTCAGTACAAATGGAAACGTGGGACCCTCTTGTCTGACAATTATTAAGAGCTTCCAGGGGCCGGCCCCGTGGCCGAGTGGTTAAGTTCTCGTGCTCTGCTTCGGCAGCCCAGGGTTTTGTTGGTTCAGATCCTGGGCATGGACATGGCACCGCTCATCAGGCCATGTTGAGGTGGCATCCCACATGCCACAACTAGAAGGACCCACAACTAAAACATACAACTATATATTGTGTGGATTTGGGGAGAAAAAGCAGGAAGAAAAAGAAAGCTTCCAGAGTGCAAAAGCAGAGCTCAAATCAAACACAGCCCTTGGAGGCGTAGTCTCTGTGCAGCTGCCCAGGTTGCGTATCCGTCCACGAAGCCAGCCCTGCACGTTTGTATTACCATCAGCCAGTCCAGAAAGTTTTCCAACTAACCTCCTGACAAGTCCAGAAACTTGCCACCTGCTCGCTGTCTGAAGGGTTGCGGGAGAGGTTTTTACACATCACAAGAAGAAGGAAAGAAGGAGGAAAAAAAAAAGAAACCCAATTTTCTTTTAGTATATTACTTGTCAGACAGTGAAATGGGATATAATTATGGTGTGACATTTCCAACAGCAAATATGTTCCACTGTAAGCAATTAACACCGGTCCTTTTGGCAGGCTGAAAAAGATTACTCAGAGACTGTGGTAAGTTACAATGCCCCATGAATAATAAATAATACAGAATCGCGGCTAAGTTGCATCCTAGGACCGAAGTTCAAATTTCTTGATGAAAATGGATTGGGTGCTGCTAACCCTCTGCTGACTTCATGTGGCTTAAGCAGCTTCGGATCATGGATTCTTCAGATTTATCTGTTACTTATTTACCTTGCTCCTAAGAGCGTCTGCCGCCTCTCCCTCAAAAAATCTGCATGTATTTATTTCAGCTGCTGGAAATCTGCCCAAGGCGGTGGGTTTGGAGGTGACCCTCAAGGATGGACAGGCTGGGGAGACAGCTTGTACGGAGACCTATCATCTTTGGTGGTTGTCATAGTTTAATATCTTTTCTTGAAGTCCCAAGATTTAGAAGAATGTACACCTAGATGTGTCCCCATCTTCTCACCCAAGCTTGATGTACCCAACGAGAGGGCAGCCCCTTCTAACTGTATTTTTGCAGCTTGTCGGTCTCAGCAATGAAAACACCAACAGTTAAAAGGTACACACATACATGGAGGTGTTCAAGGCCACGATTATGTGCAAAGGCTTAGGGACAGAGTTTCTTGCCCTTGACACTATTGACATTGTGGGCTGGGTCATTCTCTGTCGGGGGTGGCAGCTGCCCTGCGCACTATAGGATGTTTAGCAGCATCTCTGGACTCTGTCCACTAGATGCCAGGAGCACCCTCCATGCAATTGTGACAATCAAAAATTGTCTCCAGGGCCCGGCCCCGTGGCCGAAGGGTCAAGTTCGCACGCTCTGCTTCAGCGGCTCAGGGTTTCCCCGATTTGGCTCCTGGGCACGGACCTAGCACCGCTCATCAGGCCATGCTGAGGCAGCGTCCCACATAGCACAACCAGAGGCACTCACAACTAGAATATACAAATATGCACTGGGGGTCTTTGGGGAGAAGAAGAAAAAAAAGAAGAAGATTGGCAACAGACGTTCGCTCAGGTGCCAATCTTTAAAAAAAAAATGTCTCCAGACATTGCAAATGTTCCCTGGAGAACACTAGTCTAGACAGACCTGTGTCCTCCACTGTGTGGCCTTGAGCGTGACTTAATCTCTCTAAGCCTCAGTTTTCTTACGCGTAAAATGGAAAATACCATGACCACCTTATAGAGATACCGTAAGGATGGAGTACGACCTTGCACGTAGAGTGCTTAGTCTCGTGTCTGGCATAAAACAAGTGTTCAATAAAAGTTAGATGCTATTTCTTCAACTATTTACTTGACAAACAGCTACTGATCACAGTAAAGCTGTGACAGGTGCTGGGGATACAAGATGCATAAGCCATTGTCCCTGTCCCCACTGTGTGAGCCAGAAAAACTAGTGGGTGGTCAGACATGCAAAACAACAACCCCAGTGCAATGGGGCAGGTGCTAAAACGGAGGCATGGGCACAGGGCAGCGGGGGTTTAAAGAAAAATGCCCAAATCTTTGGAATTCATAAAGATGACACTTGAGTGAAGTCAGAGCTTTCTAGGCAGACGCGGGTGAGGAAGGGCATTCCAGGTGAAACCGAGGACAAAGGAGTTAAAGTTTCCCCAGATTAGGGTGAATCTCTGCCTTGTACCCACAAGGCAAACATGGGAAACAAAATAACCAGACTTACTGAGCTTGCTTTGCAGGACAGCAAGAGGACCACTGATAAGAGAGTAGCTTGCAGACAGCCCTCCACCTAACTCAGCATCACAAAGGAGCACTGAGAAGCTAAAATGACCTGCTGCAGGCTTTAGATGTCACAGACTAAAACTCCACCGCATGCAACAGACAGAACCCCCCCGAATTTGCACATGTGATGAATGAAGAAATATGAAAGACAGTCGTAGCTGTGCAGAGAACTCCTAGAACTTCAGCCCCCAAGGCCACATGCTCCCCCTCCCCTACCTAAAACCCCAGATTAAAACCCCTCCCTTTGTCCCTTTGAGGAGGTGGATCTGAGTTGTAACTCCCATCTCCTTGTCTGGCTGCCTTTCGATAACAAACCCCTTCTCTTGCCACTAGCCTGGCGTTCCAGTTATTGGCTCTCCTGTGCGGCAGGTAAATGAACCTGTGTCTGTGTTCAGTAACACGGGCAGAGGGAACTGCACGTGCAAAGGCACGGTGGCATGAGTTACTCATAACTACCCAGAGCTCAGGATTGCCAGGATGTGAATTCCACAGTAGAGGAAGGGGAAGAGAGGGAGCAGCAGATGACGAAGGACTCCAAAATACCAACGCCAATGAACTCATAGCAAAGCTCGGTCCAAATCCTGCTCAGTAGAAAACAGTGCAGTGATTGATTAGTAATGTCTGCTTGGGCCCAGGAAGGAAGAAGAGACCCCAGTCCCAAGTGTGCAATGTATTTACTGGTTTTGTGATGGAAGGACCTTCATCAGGGGAGTGATATGAGCAGAAGGACATTTAAAAAAACTCACTCCAGAAGCCTTTTTTTTTTTAAAGAAAAGATTGCAGGGGCTGGCCTGCTGGCATAACAGTTAAGTTCACATGCTCTGCTTTGGTGGCCTGGGGTTCGCTGGTTCGGATCCTGGGCGCAGACCTAGCACCGCTCATCAAGCCATGCTGAGGCAGCGTCCCACATAGAAGAACTAGAAGGACATACAACTAGAATATACAACTAGGCGCTGAGCCTTCGGGGAGAAAAAAAGAAAAGAAGATTTGCAACAGATGTTAGCTTAGGGCCAATCTTCCTAAAAAAAAAAAAGAAAAGAAAAGATTGCAAAGAGGCAGATATAGGGCAAGACGAAGAGTGGGGAAGTGACCGTAATACATTGGGGAGGAGGAGACGGATACAGAAGAGGTTTAGAAGTTAAAATTGAGAGTGACTTCATGGATTTAAGGGGGTAGAGGTAACACAGAGACTCCTGGGTTTCCGGCTTGGGTACCTGGATGTTGGTAGTATTATTATTCACCAAGGAAGAATGTGGAGGAGAATCTGGACACAGAAAGATGGTGGGTTCCTTGTGGCACCCTGAGAAGCCTGTGGGACCCCAGGGTAGAAACGTCCACTGACTGCTGGGTATTTGGATCAGGAATCCAGATGAGTGGTAGAGGCCAGAGTCACTGGCTTACACAGGGCAGCTGTCATCACCGGCCAATCACTTATCTACAGCTACCCTGCTCCCCGAACCCCCAGGGAGGCCCAACTGTAAATGAGAAAGACAGCTCCTTCCAGTAGGATTCTTTCCTAATCTAAAACTATTCCCGATTGACAGGATTAGCGAAGGACGACGGAAGAAATTCATGACTGAGTAATCCCCTGCACATTTCATAGTCAACACGGCATTCACAGGATCCCTGTAATCCAATTAGGCGAGGCAGGAAGCTACAGCTTAATTTCTGACTTCATTGTCACTTGCTGGGGGTGCAGGCAAACCATGTTTAATAAGGTGTCATCTAAACGTTGGATGGTACACACAAAATGAGCACAGAACATGAGTGGAGGTGGAGGATGAGGAAGGGGCCAGGTGGCTGCTGCTTAGACTTCCTGTTTCAAACAGCCAATGGGTGACTTAGAACCCCGTGGTCCTCCTTACTAAGGCTTCTGATTGGGAGAGCCTGCTTCTTCCTTCCTCTCTGTCCACTTTGCTCCTACCTGACCTGTGAATGCCATGTGCCATCTATCTGGTGACTGGACCTGACCTAACAATAGGACTGGTAATAATTTGTACATGGTTGCCTTCATTGAGTGTCCGACTCATACGTGGTACAGTTGGAGGCACATTACATATGTTATTTCTCATTCTCACAAAATCCTTGGGTTGCACGGATGGCATCCTCCTTCCAAGGCCATAGAGCTAGTTAGGGCTGGAGCTAGGATTCAAAGCCAGATCTGTTTAATTCCTACAGCTGGTGTCCTTTGCCTCCAGCATCACGCCCTTCTGAGGTGGGATTCCAGAACTACCGTGTAAATAATGCGCAATGGGCCTCCTGGACTCTGGCCAGGGAAACACAGCAGGCCCAGCCAGTCCTAGCCCAGTGTGCACAGTAGGGCCAGCGGGTGGCCTGCTTGTGGGGTCCCAGCTGTGTGCTTTGACCCGGATGGTTGAACGTGACTGTGGTTAAACCTGGGAGCAGAGAGAACATCGGGGAATGGCGACATCTTCAATCTCCATCACACAGTCAGGAACTTAGAGAGTGAGGCCCCAGGGAGGAAGGGCATATGCCAGGCGTCTCAAACTCCAGTAAGCACAGGGGCCACCCATGCAAGGTCAATGAGACAAGCAGGCTGGGTGGGGGCTGTAGCAAATTAGATCGAGCCCACGCACCCTGCCTAACACAGGTGATCACTTCTTAGCGCCAATGGTTTTGCCATGGGGAATGCAGTGCTGTGTTGATAAATCTTTCCAGAATATTCCAGAAGGACTGATTCTTATGTTCAATATCTCAATTTTTAAAATGGTTACTAAGTCAAATTTGTAAAAAATCTGTATGTGAGCGTACCGGGTTGAATAGTGTCTCCCCAAAATGCATGTCCACCTGGAACCTCAGAGGGTGACCTTTTTTGGAACTAGGGTCTTTGCAGATGTAATTAGTTAAATTAAGATGAGGTCATGCAGGATTAGGGTGGGCCCTAAATCCAAGGACTGGCGTCCTCATAAGAAGGCTATATGAAGACACACAGGGAGGAAGGCCGCGTGACCATGGAGGTGGAGACTGGAGTGGCTCATCTACAAGCCAAGGAAGCCAGAGGACTGCCAGTAACCGCCAGAAGCGAGGGAGCCACGGATCCTCTTTCAGGGCCCCCAAAACGAACCAACTCTGCCAACAACCTGGTTCCGGACTTCTGCCTTCGAGAACTCTCATTCTCCAGAAGGAAAGAATAAATCCATGTTGTTTTAAGCCACCAAGTTGGCGGTAATTTGTAATGGCAGCCCCAGGAAATGAACTGTGAGCCAAACCCAACACGTCTGTGAGAGGAAAGTGCTCAACTGGCCTCCACTAGTCATAGGCTGATGTTCTTGATCCTTTCTCTGCCCACCTCCTCTTCTGGATCTTGATCAACTCACTTCCTTATGACTTCTGGATCCTGATCAACTCACTTCCTCCATGACTTCTGGATCCTGATCAACCCACTTCCTCCA
>NC_060273.1:13732725-13738977 GCF_021613505.1 Equus quagga | reverse complement strand
GGTGTAGGTAGTCATGTCAATGGTAGTGGTGATGATGGTGATGTTGGCAAAGGTGTTGGTGATGGCGATGGTGGCAATCATGGTGATAACAGTAGGTGATGACGGTGTTGGAGGATGGCAGTATTGGTGCTGCTAGTGATGGTGGCAGTGTTCTGTCTGGATTCTCCTTCCTCTTCTCTCTTGATCTAGTGAAATTACATGCAAACCTACCGATTTAGCTCAAAGACTATGACACTTTCACTGATTGCCTCCTTTGGGCAAAATCCTTCTCACCTGTTTTCTGTAGCATTTCGTTAACGCTTCTAACATACCTGCCTGCGCCATATGCTATCAAGATTCCTGTACCTACCTGTCTCCCCTGCTCTAGAGGGCCCCCCCTTCCTTCCCCTGGCACATGCAAAGAGTGGCCATTTAAATACATGCTGATATCGAATGGGGTGGACTACGAAGGCACCAGAACTTTCCAACTTGTCTCTCCCAACCCCAAATAAACAACGAGAAGAGAAGCAACACAGGAATCTTGCATCCCTACCTGCTTCAAGGAGACCTCAAGG
Organism: Equus quagga; assembly: GCF_021613505.1. Taxonomy (NCBI): domain Eukaryota; kingdom Metazoa; phylum Chordata; class Mammalia; order Perissodactyla; family Equidae; genus Equus; species Equus quagga. The sequence continues at coordinate 13,738,423 of NC_060273.1, read as the reverse complement.
CAAGCCCATCGTCAGCTTCAAATCACTCCGAGAATGGGGCCAGTGCAGAAGACAAGCTTCATCACAGGCCCTGACCACCTTGCTTGAAAACAGTGAGCGACATGCGCTGGAGCAGAGCACAGCCAAAGAGAGCCTGGAAAAGCAGCAGCCTAGCTCCCTGCGGCCAGCCTGTGCCGGAGACTTCCCACTGCAGGGACCAGCGAGAGTCCTCCTAGGAGAAATTTACCCAGGAATGGATGCTGCAGGAGTGGCCCAGGAGACCAGGTGGCCTGCAGAGATGACTCGCTTCAAAGGAGAGCTTGCAGGCTGGCAGCTCCGGGTCTGCCTAACCTGCAGACAGGTTGTGTTGGGCTCACTTTGGGTTTCAAATTAAAATAGCTGTCAGTTAAACCAAGAGATTTCAGACAAAAATTCAAAGGTCCTACTTTGAAAAAAATTAGAAGAGTGAGCGAGACTGAGCCTGCCATCCACATGGTAAGATAGTCTTGGGCTTTAGACTGGACCTGTCCTGTTTCCATCGGCTCCATGCATTCACGTCTTGCCTGGCCCCTCGGGGTATTCTGCGACCCTTGCATTAAGCAACACTGATGCATGAAAAAGCCAACTTCATACTGGTGCAGAGCATGCGCTGGGAGTCCAGCAGATGCAGCTCCAAATCCTCGTTCTGCCTCTGGCTGGCTGGGTGACCTCGAGTCATACCGACTCTCTCTAAATCCTAGTTTCCTCGTGGGCAAAGCAAGGATGGTAATGACATTGGTTCCTCCATACTGACGATTCAACAAAACCATACACAGGAAACACACTGCATCACCCCCATAACGGAACTGTCTCAGCAGCGAGGGGAGCCCTGTTATCACCCCCATCTTGCAGAGGAGAAACTTGCGGTTGGAGGAAGGAAGTGACTTGCCCAAGAACTCCTAGCTTGTGAGCGATGGAGTCTGGGTTCAAATGCAGACGGCCTGCCTCCTGCATCCACGTTCATCACCACTGCCCACTCTAGGTGCCTCACTCCTGAGGCCAGTTGCGTTCGGGGGCAAAACCCTCCCTCCATTTCTGCTATTACAGAAATACACTCTCCGCATCCCTCTGTGCCCGTGTAACGTAACTGTTCCATTATGCCCTTGCCTCTCCCACGAGGCTGTGAGCAACTTGAAGTCTTGTCAGGCGGATCTACGCACACGGCCAGGGCTTGGCGCTCTGCCATGCCCTACCACTTGTTTGCCTGCTGAATAATGAATGAGTGCCTAATGAATTAATAAGCACAGGAGAAATCAATCAAATCAGCTGGTGGGTACGCAGTAGATAAAAACAACCAAAGAAACTAACAAAATCAGCTCATTGACTACCTTTTTTGACATTTCTAAAATCTCTCTTGGATCCGTATAGATCTCACAGCAGCACGCCAAGCGCCGTCCACTTGGGAATCCAAGGAGCTACACCCTGTGATAAATACAAAGAAAATAAACCATCTTCTCCCCTCCCCAACCCAAAGGCTCAATTCCACCACGAGTGAAATGAACCCAGTATTCTTTGGTGCAGATCCACGGTAAATGATGACTGAGCCCACAGAAACGTCTGTCTGCAAGACTGTGTTAGCATCCTATCATAATAAAATAGATTATGCTAGAGTAATGAATACGACCGTAACAGTTTGCTGGCAATTTAATCAATGCGTTCCTCAACTGCAATTGAGCAAAAATAGGTAACAGAGGATCATTTGATCTACGTTTTTGTTAATTTGGTGCCATTTGTCTTCTGGTTATTTTAATGATCTCTCATTATGAGAAAATGGGGGAAGTCCCTGGGAAAAAAAAATAAGTAGACTCATCTTGCTCCATTTTATTCATTGCTTTGTTTTAGTGCGGAAAATAGCTGATTCCAATTCAGTTTGGGAATGGAGGTTCCTGACGCCTAATTAAATCTAGTTTTGGATTTCAGGAAGAAAAACTCCCTTATCCCAGACAAATCAGACAAAGCCCTTCAAGTCACACGTGAGGTCAAGCGTGTGGAAAGTAGCCTGGAGTTTGCAGAGACAAACCTCCATCATCATAATGTTTGGGGTTTTTGAGGACCTACTATGTGCTAAGCACAGTGCTGAGTTATCTGTAACGTTTCTTCCCAGTCCTCCCACGGATCCTGCAAAGGGAGGTACCAGTATCTTCATTTACAAATGGGGCTCCGAGAGGTCAGTGGCCTGCCCAAGGTCACACAGCTAGAAAGTGGCAGCAGCAGGCTCTGAACTCTGAGGACCCCATCCCAGAGCCTCCTGAGATTCCTCATACACATGAGAGGGATCAGTTTCTCTGTCTCCAAAGATGCGCTGAGTCATAGTAGAAATCACGAGTTTGGGATACTGAGTAGAAAATTATCACAGATGCTTTCACAGCAGTTCCTTTAAGAACCGTGTCTCTCTCTCTCGATCACAGGATTTTCAGGTTGAAAACACGTCTGCTTAGTGCCTGCACATGTTCACAGAAAATCCAATGTGTAGGCAACTTTGCATCCTGAGCATCCTCTAAGTAACAGCTTCTGTCCAAACCCAGGCACTATCATCCCTTCATCTTTAACCACGTACATCATTCTGTGTTGTTTTATCAGAGACTGCACTGACAGGGAGAAGGAGGGACCAAAGTCAGTTACGGGGTAGGGGAGGTCCTGAGAGGAAACTAGGGGGCACACTGGTGGATGGGACCGTTTCATTTCTCCTCATCCTGGGAATTCTGGAAGTTTCTCCCCACTTATCCACTGTCCTCCTGTCAACTGCTGTAGTCAGAGGTTGGAAATACAAAGCCCATGGGGGCCAGCAGGAAACCTGCTGAATGAGGAGGGCCCGGGGTGAGACCAGACTGAGCGGTGGGGACCACGGAGGAGAGAATTTGCCTCCCATCAGAACGAGGTCCCTTCTCTCAGCACCAGGCCAACGTTGCTACGTGTGGCACTGCAGGACTGGGGTTCCCGTTAACTTCAAGGGAAGCTGGAAATCTGGACAATTAAGTGAGGATCTCCAATTTTTAATTCTTAGCGACCGATTCTGAAAATTTCAACATCTAGCCCCACGTGCCAGTTTGCCAGGGTAAGAGGGCAAGTTGGAGTGTGGAGGGTCTAAATGCCTCTCGCTCATTTCCAAGCCTAAGTGGCTATCAGGGAGCAAAGATGACACCTGAACTGTTTGTTAGTGTGACTGACTGGCCTTACCAATTGGAACAGAGAATACAAAAAGGCAGCTGGATTTGCTTGAGGGAGGAGGGTTGAAAAGCTGGCGTGGGTTTGAGATGTCACGTGGGCGTGGGACATCTGAGTGGTGACGTCTACACTATTAGTTTTCCAGGGCTGCTCTAACAAAGTACCACAAACTGAGTGGCTTCCTCAACAGAAATGTATTGTTTCACAGTTCTGGAGGCCAGAAGTTGACATCAAGGTGTCGGCAGGGTCAGTTCCCTCCGAGGGCTGTGAGGGACAGTCTGTTCCACGCCTCTCCCCTAGCTTCCGGTGGGTTGCTGGCAATCCTTGGCATTCCTTGGCTTGGAGATGCATCACCCCGCTCTCCACCGTCATGTTCCAGGGCACTCTCTCCGTGTGCGTCTGTCTCGGTATCCAAATTTCCCCTTTTTCTGAGAACATCAGTCATATCAGAGGCCCATCCCAGTGACCTCATCTTCACTAGATCACCTGCAAAGACCCTACTTCCAAATAAGGTCACATCCACAGGCGCTGGGTGTTGGGACCTCAACACCTTTTTGGGGAAACAATGCAACCCTTCATATCTACCCAGCAATGGAGGGTAGAATTCTGGGACTCTGAGAAGAGGCCTCATTTGGAACTCACCACGATTTAAGTTACTGTTCAAGGCAGAAAGTGTGTCAGATGAAGAACTACCTTCAGGCGAATCTCATTCGGGGATTGAAAAGATTAAAGACCTTTCTCACGGCTTCCGGAAGTGCACGTGTAATTAGAGCCGCGTTGGGTTTCAGATCAGCTGTGAAGTGTGCCTGTGGCTACGGGTCTCTTCCTTCCTGCGACACGCAGAGGTGTAATTAGAATCCGGAGACAGGAATCATCACCATCCCTCACCAGCATTTTACAGTGATGATCCAGTATTCATTTGGGCCCAATTCCGCTCCCTGTGAGACCATGGAAGTGTCAATGCTGTGTGCCGTCTGTTGGCAAAACTCAGGGGCTCCTCTGGTGTCACCTGGGTGACACCATATATTTAGCCAGTTCTGGACAAGTTAGCTAATGGCCCAGGAAAAAGGCAGGAGAGTGCTGGCGAGTCTTTGCCCTTATTTTCAAGTCAGTACTAAAGCACTGCAGGTGGGAGGCCAGCTCCAAACCCCTCTGAACGTCATTGTTCATTCATTAGCCATTCAACAAACACTTATTGAGCATCTGTCATGTGTCAGGCATCCCGCCTCCATACAGCATCTTTCCAGCGAGTGTAGGTGTATCTGGGACACAGGCTGGAAGTTTTCTATGACGAGTTGAAATCAGAGCGTTTTTTCCTCTGACTTTTCTGTGCATCCACCCCATCCCTGAAAGTCAACCAAAATGCCGCAGAAACAAGTCTTAGTCGTTCCTTGTTAAATTTGTAATTTATTCTTATTAATCAGTTTTGAAGGCTACGGCAAACCTGTAAAATGCTGGCAGACACACTGGGCATAGCAAGCAGGAGCTTGTCGTCAAACAGGGGTCAGCATTTTCCATAAAGGGAAACACTGTAAACAGCTGAGGTTTGGGGGCCAAACAGCATCTGCTGCAAGGACTCCACTCTGCTCTGGAGGTTGGAAAGAGGCCACAGGCAATACCTAAACGATGGGTGTGGCCGTGGTTTTACAAAAGCAGGCTGCAGGCCCATTTGGATGGAGGACTCCTGTCTTAGAGAACTCAAGTGACCCATGACTTTGAGAAATCAGGTGTGGGTTTTGCGATACCGTTGGACCCCACTAATTTGGAAAATTCCAAATTCCTTGTCATGGCCTCCAAGGTCCCCGCATGACCAGAGCCACGCCCTCCTCTTTGTCTTCATGGCCCACTGCACCTGCCACTGCTTACTAAGCTTCGGCCGTCCACCTCTCCTTTCTGTTCTCGGTCACGCCAATTGCTTGGCTACCTCAGGACTTTTGCACAGCTGTTCTTCCTGTCTCCAAAGCTCCACCTGAACTGGACTCCAGTTCAGTTCGGAAACTTCCTAGTCTTGGCTTTTGCAAAATAGCCGAGGAGATTACATTTTCTTATTAACCTTCACAACAGTGAGGCGGGTACAGTCATCAGCCCCATTTTCCAGACATGGTAAATGGTAAATTGTCCATTTCAAGTGGTCCTATCAACACCAGCCAGTCACTCTAATGAACGATCCAGGTGTCTCCTTTGATTCCTCTCCATCCGTCATCTCGACTGCCAACCAACTGCCAAGTTCTGACAAATTTGCCTCCTGAATTATTCTCAGATCCAAGCTTTCCTCTTTCTTAATTGAACTCATCCTCGTTTCTTACCTGGACTATCCCAAAAGCATGCTTAGTGGACTCTCCACCTGCAGATTTCAACTTCTGTAGTCCATCCATCTATCCATCTATCTGTCTAATTCACTCATCTTTTCATCCGTTCATACGTCCACCCATTTTTTCATCCATCCATCAACCCAGCCATCCACCCATCCATCCACCCATCCATCCATCCATCCATCCATCCATCCATCCATCCA
>NC_060273.1:13545952-13732715 GCF_021613505.1 Equus quagga | reverse complement strand
CCCATCCATCCATCCATCCATCCATCCATCCATCCATCCATCCATCCTGGGCATCTATTCTGTGTAAGGTGGGATAAGTAGTGCATAAAAATATAGAACCTACCTTCCTGGATATTTTAGTCTAATTAGGAAAACAGATGCTAAACAAGCAACCACACAAATACATGTATGTTACAAACTTGAATAAATTCTGTAAAAGAAAAGTCAAGGTCCCCTAAGAAAACATAACTGGATTTAAGCTCAGATCTAAGGAAAGACGTGAGCTCGCCAAGAAAGACATGAGAACAGTGTCTGGACAGGGGCACCAGCATGTGGGAAAGCCTTAGGCTGAAGCCTACGTTTTCTAGAGGCTGCAGGATGCTGGGGATCCTTGGCACAGTGAGCCATGGTGGGAGGAGGGGCGAGAATGACAGAAAATGAGGCTGGAGAGAGAGGTCGGGCAGATCACAAGGCGCCCCAAAGGCCACTGTAAGGAGGTGGATTCGCACTTGATGCCATGGGCAGTGTTTGGTGGGTTTTCAGCAGATGAGAAGCCACGTTCAAAGTCCATCTGAAGGAAAACACTCTAGATGCAGAATGGAGAATCACTTGGCAGAGCGGGTGGGAGGTGCAGCCGCACAGACGCGAGAAGATGCGTTAGGTACGTATCGGCACAATTCACACAAGAGATGTTGGCAACCTGGCCAGGGAGGTTGCAGAGAAGACAGAGAGAAATGGACCAGGGAGTGATATTCAGGAGATAGAACTGAAAGGTCTCAGTGCTGGGCGCGATGTGAAAATGAGAACTGACTTTTTTAATCTCTTCAAAAATAAGCCTGAGCCAGCCTCCGTCACCTGAGCTCCTCAGACGGGAACGTTAATCCGAAGGATGATGATAGAAACAAGACAGGTAACACTGAATGAGCGCCTACTCTGCACCTGCCAGGTACCTCGTTAAGTGTTTTACACGCATCGTGTCATTTAACAGAACCCACGAGGCAGATGCCACCATGAGTCCCATTTTACATAAGGGAACAATGAGGCGTGAAGAGGTTTAACAGCACGCTTGCGGTTCCACAGCTATCCTCTGGTAGAACCAGGATTCACCTTCAGAATCCCAAAGGTTAGAACCCCGCGTCCTTGACCACCATCCAGGTGGCACCTAGCTGCAGTACCCTTTCTGCAACTCTCAGTTTCACTAGGATCCTGCCCAATGTAACGCGAGTCAGCAAGCCCCAACATAGACGCCCCCGGGGGGAGGAGCCTCATAGGATTCCAGATGCATAAATAAAGGCTGGAGGCCCAGCTCTACTGATCTGCTGGAGTCTTTATTGCTCTGCAAATGCATTATTAATCAGCCACTGGGGTCCTCCCCATAGAGCCTTTTAAATTACTGTTAAATTCCTTGATAGTGTTTTGTGCACCTTAATAGTGCATTTCCTGTGTTCACAGCAATAAACAAGGGGAGGGAGGGAGGCCTGGATAACAGGTTAATTGCCCTTTGAGGTCTAGGCTGAGAAAGCAATGGCAACAGTGCCTCTAAATTCTCTGGGTCCCCGGCTGCGATGCTCATAAAGTCTTGAAACAAACAACACTGTCAAACCAAGTAGCACAAGCCGAGGCCGCGGCTCCTTCATGCCTGGCCTGGCTGCAGCAGCTTTGCTGGGTCTCCAGGTCACCTTGTCAGGGTCCTCCCTCCTGGGAGTTTTCAGTGTGAGTTGAGGGGGGCAGAGGCTTCACCTAGGATGGGACCTATGGGCCACGGGTGGCGGCTGGCAGCTTCCTTAGGAGGCACTTACCAACTTCCAGGTTATGACATGGGTGATGCTTTTAGCCGCACGGTGCAGGAAGAGGCAGGTTAAGTATTGTGCCTTCTGCAATTCTCTTCCTGACCTACCACAGCTGAAAGGGCACAGACAGCTCGCTCGGAAGCAGGGGTCAGCAAGCTACGGCCCTTGGGTCTGTTTTGTAAATAGTGTGGGTTTTTTTTTTGGTGAGGAAGATTAGCCCTGAGCTAACATCCGTTGTCAGTCTTCCTCTACTCTGTATGTGGGATGCATGCACAGCATGGCAGACGAGTAGAGTGGGTCTGCGCTGGGGGTCCGAACTGGTGAACCTGGGGGGCAGAAGCGGAGTGCACGGAACTTTAACCACTTGGCCCCCGGGCCAGCCCCCTAAATGTTTTATTTAATGGCACAGCCATTCACATTAATCTACATATTCTTCGCAAATTGAGTTAAGTAGTTAAGACAGAGACCTTTTATGCCCTGCAAAGCCTAAGATATTTACTATCAGGCCTTTTATGGAAAGTTTGCCAATCCCTGTTACAAAGCATAAATCAGATCATGCCACTGTTCCTGCTCAAAACCCATCAATGGCTCCCTAGTACCCTAGGATAAAGATGAAACGTCTTAGCCAGACCCCAAGACTCTTCTAACTGGGACCGTGCCTAAGGCAGCCAGTCTAATGAGCACTCTCTGTGTACCCTGGCTGTGTGTGTAGACCTTGGACAAATCACCCAGTCTTGCTTAGTCTTAGGATCCTCGTCGAGAAAACAGGGTGGATGAAGCTTACCTCACTGGGTTAGAGTGAGGCTAGCTTTTTATTTTTAATTGTGGTAAAATACACCTAGCATAAAATCGACCATCTTAGCCGCTTCTAAGTGTACAGCTTAGTAGTGTTAAGCATATTCACAACGTCGTGCACCCAGTCTCTAGAACTCTTTCATCTTGCAAAAGCGAAACTCCACCCAGTAAACAACAGCTTCCCCTCATCTCTCTCCTCAGCCCCTGGCAGCCACCATTCTACTTTCTGTTTCTAATAATTTGACTGCTCCACAGACCCCATATAAGTGGAATCATGAAGTATTTGTCTTTTTGTGACTGGCGTATTTCACTGAGCATAACGTCCTCTAGGTTCATCCACGTGATAGCACATGCCAAAATCTCCTTCTTTTTTTGTTTTTTTAAAGATTTTATTTTTTTCCTTTTTCTCCCCAAAGCCCACTGGTACATAGTTGTATATCCTTCGTTGTGGGTCCTTCTAGTTGTGGCATGTGGGATGCTGCCTCAGCATGGTTTGATGAGCAGTGCCATGTCCGCGCCCAGGATTCGAACCAACAAAACACTGGGGCACCTGCAGTGGAGTGCGCGAACCCAACCACTCGGCCACGGGGCCAGCCCCTAAATCTCCTTCCTTTTTAAAGGCTGAATAATATCCCATTGTATGGATAGGACACATTTTGTTTATCCATTCACTGATGGACACTTGGGTTGCTTCCATCTTTGGCTCTTATGGATAATGATGCTATGTACACGGGGGTTTAGATATCTCAAGATCCTGTTTTCACATCTTTTGGGTACACACCCAGAATGGAAGAGCTGACTTTTATCAAGCACTTCCTAGAGCCAGCCTCTGCATTAACACTAGTGATCCTGGCAGCCAGTCTCAACTCAGGGTCCCCAAGAGAATGAAGCTCTAATGTCCTGAGGCATCCATCATTGCAGCACATTCGCTTTTCACCGATGCCCCCAGAATGGTACCAGTTATGCCCTATCTTTGGGAGAACTGAGAAAATAGTCACTCAATATAGCAAAAAACTAGCAACAACCTACATGTTCAGCAATAGGGGAATAACGAGTTCAACGGTGGTGTAGCCGTACTCCAGAGTAATGGTCAGCCATTACAGAGAATTATATAGGCGGTACAAAAGAATGGAAAAGTAAACATAGTATTGGAAAAAAACAGAATTCGAGACTTAGGTCTCTATCTCCTGATAAGGATGCGGGTCTAAGACCTAGATACATGTCCAAATGAAGAAAGCAACTTCCAGAACTATCTATCAGTTTCATATAATTTTTTAATTTTCCCATCCTCAAACCACATTCAATATTTTTGCAAGTTCCAGATTCATGCATCAGCTTCCTATAATATATAATAAACTCCCAGCACAAAACCAAGCTCTCTTGGTGCAGGTGTCGGTTTAAAGATCTAAAGGAAAACAAAAACACACTTGCGGTGATTGTCCCTCAGAAGGGACTCGTCAAGGTGGATTTTCACTCTATCTGTAGTGTTTTTGCTTTTTTTAAAATAATGAGAATGTATAGCATCTTATGTGAACAATTAAAGAGATTGCAGCAAGCACACTTTCTACAGTACTTGAGCAAGTTTGAAAAATTTTTTTAAAATTCTGCTTTTCCTCCCGCTGGCCTGTCTTCTAGGCATCTTTTCACTTTGGCCGCTTGGAACACGACCAGGGACCGGCTCCTGGCAGCCTCCCCATTGCTCAGGTGGCTTTTCGCTCTAACCGAGCGGCGCTCTGAGGTGAGCTATTTAATTTGCACTTTGTGGCTCATCCTTGACTCTGATTTAGGGCAACATAAACCCTCCTCGAAATTCCGAAGAATAAATGAGTTTACTAATTTCACCATTAAGAATTTATCAAAGCGAGCACCATTTCAGCCCTCCCCTAATCAATCACCATTTTCCCTGTTTATCTCCTCTTCAATTTTTACCAAGCGTTCTATACACATCAATTTGCCTCATGTTCTTCCTACATATGTTTTAAATTACTTTATCATTGTATAAATTTCACAGCCATTAAAAGGCTCTAATACCAGAATGGCTGACATGGTGTTAAAAATTGGATTCAATTCCACGGGGTAATAAATTGTGTCCTAAACCCAATCTCTCATGGGTGACTGAAGGATACAATGAAAAATTATTGCTTTGTCATTTTTACACTAACACAAATATACCACAGCGACTAGAAACCAGCTGGGAAACGGGAGGCAACTGCAGCCAACTATTTTTCACCCAAGACGGCTTCGCAGGCGGGTCCTGAGGGTCTTGGATGCGATCGGCCCCCTCCAGAAGCGGGAGAATTACCTGGCTGCATGGGTCTCTGCAACAGACAGAGAGAGCTCGAGGAAGAAGCTATATAAAGCTTCCTTCAGCCAAAAGGCAGCTACTGCTATGGGCAGCAAAGCGCAGTGGTTGAGCACTAGCCTTTGGCATCAAAGTCTCTGAGCTCAGAGCCTGGCTGTACTGCCGATGAAATGTACGATTCTGTGCAGGTTTCTTCGCCCCCTGTGTGTCAGCTTCCTGGATTACAAAGTTGTTATAAGAATAAATGATCTAATATGGCTAAAATGCTTAGGATGATCTCGGGCACTTAGTAGCCCCTAGATAGCATAATGATTTAAGCACAAGTTCTTGTACGGGACCTCAGCGCCCTGTTCTTTTCGGGAGCAAGGCAGGAGAGGAATGAACAGCTGGAGAAAGGTGTTAACATTTGCTCTGCATGTCCCTTCGTCTTTGGCGAAACTCAATTAGTCACTCGACACATTACTAAAGGCGCGACACAGCAGAGACGCTAAAAGATGGGTCTGAAAGTCAGGCAGAACTGGGTTTCAGTGCGAAGTCTGCCACTGGCAATTGTGACTCTGGACCAGCTACTTGACCTCTCCAAGGCTCCATTTCCCCATCTGTAAAATGGGGCTAGGGAACACACTTTTCTCCAGGACCGTGGGGGAGGCTCAATGAGATGACGCATGTTAGGTGCTGAGCTCTGTGCCTGGCATTAAGGACATGCCAACACACGTGCATGTCCCAGGCTCCGTGCAGGGGCTGGAGATACGACGGTGATGCCAGACTCGACGAGGCCTCCGCCCTGAGGGGGGGCTGCAGACGACTCTGGCAACTCCAGCATAATGTGATGTGCACGCCAGAGGGGAGCAGGTAAGGTGATTTGGGGGTACACAGTCTGGGCACCTCCTGGAGCCTTGGGGAGGTGGAGCGTGGGGAGGGAATCACAGAAGACTTCCAGAAGGAAGCGATGTTGAAAGGAACTCCTAACCCTTGACCATGAACAAATTTGAGAGAGGAGAAAGAGCAAGCTGGTTTCGCCGGTTTGTGCACAAAGGAGGGACTGGCTGGTCCTTTCCTTTAGCACTTCCATCCACAGGCCACTAGCAGGGCCATGCCTGGGCCCTCTCTTTCTGCACGAGGTCCGTTTTCAGGGCCCTGGGTGGCTGACACTTAACCAGCTGCACCCAAAAGAAGGAATGGCTCACAAGGCAAGAACTCTGTCGTCTGTGAGTCACCACTCTCTGCCTCGTCCTGGGGCGGTTTCTGGGCAAGAACTCATGGAAGCTGAGGCAAGCATCGCAAACTGCCCTGCCGTGGAAGTGGGTCCCCCCTGCCCAGCCTGGAGGCTTCCAGAACCAGTAATCCATTGCTGATTTGTAACAGGTGGTTGGTAACGATTTGCTGGTCGAATAGAGAGAATAATTAAAGTATTCTCAAACACAGTATTTTCTTTAGCCTCCTCTCCTGAGCCTTGCCCTCTTTGGCCTGATCTCCCCTTGGCTCTCTGGAGACTTCAGTTTGGTTCCAAAAAACATCTCTGCTCCATTCCCCTCGCTCATGGCAAAGACCTGGATCATCTGAACCCAGCGATTTTAGGAATTAAAATCTGACAGGGAAGACAACAGACTGACCCTCCTGGTAAGACTCAGAGCTCCCCTGGTAGTCTTGTTAGTTCCTCAACCTCCCTACTCCTCCTCCTGCCTCAGGGCCTTTGCACAGGATGCACCCTTGTTCTGGAATGTTCCCCCTCCCGCCCTTCCCCTAGTTAACTCTCAGCTCAACTAAAATGCAACCACGTGTCTGCAGAAGCAGCTATTGCTGTTGCAATTCTGCATTTATTTCTGTGATCATTTGATACGTGGGTCTCCATCTTTAACAGGCTGCACGCTCCATGAGGACAGGGATTCTGTCAGTTTTCCTCCCCAGGGAATACCCCAAACCTAGTGCCCGACTTTGACAGTGGATGCTTGATGAACACCTGTTGAGTGAGTGAATGTGGAAGGGAGCTGGGGTCATACATTTCAGCCCCCAGTTGGCGGCTGGGCCAAGCCAGAATGGCACCTGCACAGAGATTTCTAAATGCTCCATTCCCATCACTTTCCAGGGCATACAGGCCTCCTCCCAGGGGCAGGGAGGCTGAGCCACTGAAGCTCAAAACAACTGTGTTGTCCTCTCACCCAGTGACGCTAAGACTGAGGCCTATGACGTGCGGAGCACTGGGTACTTAAGGATGAGGGAGACGGAGCCCTGACATCTGAAGGGCGGGGATGGCACAGAGACCGAAAACAGCAGGGGGTGCTTCCCTCGCGGGCCATGTGCCATCTGAGAGCACACGCTGTGGCCCTATGGAGGACAGCTCCGCCTGCTCGCTCCCGCCCTCACCAGGGCTCCTGTATCAGAACAGCGGATTCCCAAGGGTTCTTCCCACTTCTGTGCTCACCCTACAGCCTACTATCAACACAGCAGCCAGGGAGATCCTACCAAACACGTCAGATCAGAACCCCCACCCTGACCCTTCTGAAACCCCTCCAGGGGCTCCCCCAAGTCACGCCAGTCAAGACAAAATCCCCACAGGTCTGCGAGGCCCCCATCCCCTGCTCCAGCCGCAGGGCCTCCTTGCGCGTCCCCATCACACCTGCCCCGTCCGGCATGGCCCTCCTTCCCACTTGAGTTTGCTCCCGAACACCTATCAGCCTCAGACACAGGATATTTTTTACCTTTTTATGTGTCAATGACCTGTCATCCCCTTCTAGAATGTAAACTCCACGAAGACAGTTATCTGTTTTGTTCATCGCTGTTTCCCTGGCACCTAAAACAGTGCCTGGCACGTAGGAGCTTCTCAATAAATGTTAGCTGAACGAATGAACGAATGAATGAATGAACTCAGTATATCCAAAGACTAGCAGCCATTCCATTTGGGGGCTGCATGAATCCTTAGCACATTCTTCCATAACGAGACTGAATCCATCTCTGGGTACCTTTTACCTACTGCTCTTTGGGTCCCTTAGAGATGGCCCCGTGACTTCCTTGCTCTTCCTCCCTTCATGCATATGACAGTTTGCCAGCATCCTGCATCCTTGTGTTTGTTGCCTGCCCCTCCCGGGCTGTGAGCTCCATGAAGTCAGGTCTCGTCTCTCTTGTTCATCTATCCCAGTATTAGCACCACGCTTGGCGTGGGCTAGCTGCTCGACACGTATTTGTCGAACAAATGAAACAAATTTCACATATTTAAGTATGCTAAGGGGAAGAACGATGTTCATATTGAGGATGAGTTCCACGGGTATCCCCCGGGTTCTCCTAAATTGTCACTGAGATGCACAAAAGTGAGAGGATGTAACATCAGGGCTTCATTCATTTGCTCATCGAGCAGCAGATACTTACGAGTGTCTAGCACGATGCCAAGGTCTAGAAGAATAGGTGATTCGGCTCTGACTTATTAAAAAAGGAACTTGCCAAGGGTAGAACCTGAATGACGAGTAATCCCCAATTGCCTGCGACATTCCTGGCAATGAAGGCTGGCCTGCCAGTGTCTCCACGTGCTGCTTCAGGGTGGGAGGGAGGAGGCGGTGCTAAGGGGAGGGTCACCGGGGGAGCAGTGGGTACAGGCATCCATGAACTCCAGGGCTGGCCCAACACCCAGGCTCCACCCTGCCACCCGGAAACTCAGGAGCGTCACTCCTTTGCCCAAAGCTTCCTTCTAGCCTCGAACAAAAGGGAAGCCGATTAGTCAGGCTCTCCGCTGAGCTGCTCCAAGCAGTGGTCCCCGAATGCCGGGTTATCAACACGCTCCCAATCCCCTAGTCTACAGATGTCATTGTAAGCACATGAGAAGGAAAAAAATCCATCTAACAGGATCCTCTTGTCTCAAATACACTCCGCCTGAGAAGTGCTTATTTACGCATGAAGTTTCCGAAAGGGTGTCCCGGATGAGGACCGGGAAGGGCATTAATCGTGCTCCTTCGGGGGCTCGTGTTTGCATCTTCTTTCCACCTAAACCTTTCAGCTTCACTTCCAGGCATGCCAGTCAGAGAACAAACACAGCCTAATGACAAGTGTTAAAGTGAATGGCAGAACCGTGCAGCTGGGAAGGGAGGTGAAGGGGCATTTACGATACTTCCCCTAACTATAGAATTAGCCTCCTAAAAAGCCTTGTGGGTGGCAGCTGGCTTTCTTTATGATTCCAAGACTGCTGGGGGTGGGGACACACCATAGCACTTTAGAAGGAAAAGGCAAAGTGGAATTGGCCCATTGGGACTCACCTCCCAGTGGAGGACCTTGGGTATCTATTGGCCACAGCTGCCTAGCACACAGCAGGCGCTCAATAAGTGTTTGCTGAAAGATCAGGTGTGAGTGGTCTTTGTGCCCAAAAGAAATCTCTGAGCTCTGAATACCAACTCATGGTCACCTCCATCCGGTTCATTGGCCAAGCCCAACAGTGTTTTCCTACGACCCCATCTTCTCACTGGGACCACTGTAAAAACTTCCCCACAATTCCCCTGTTTCTAGTCCTTCCCTAAAGCTAAATCAGATCAGAAGTGTGATTGCTGGATCAATGTCGTATCTACTTTTCATTTTTGGGGAAACCTCCATACTGTTTTCTGTAGTGGCTGTGCCATTTTGCATTCCCACCAACAGTACACAAGGGTTCCAATTTCTCCACATCCTTGCCCACACTTGTTGTCTTCTGTTTTTTTTTTGATAACAGCCATCCTCATCAGTGGGAGGTGACAGCTCACTGGGGACAGGGTCAAAAGAACTGAAATCAGGATCTCAAAGAGGTACTTAGCACGCACACGTTCATTGCAGCACTATGCCTAATAGCCAAGATGCGAAAGCAACCTACATGTCCACTGATGGATGAAGAAATGGAAAATATGGTATAGACTTCCAATGGAATATTATTCAGCCTTAAATAGGAAGGAAATTCTGCAATGTGCAACAACATGGATGAAGCTGGAGGACATTATGCTGAGTGAACTAAGCCAGTCGGGGAGGTACAAGCACCGAATGGTTCCACTTACACAGGGGCATCAAAATAGTCACACTCACAGAAGCAGAGAGTAGAATGGTGGTCGCCAGGGGCTGGGGCGATGGGGAATGGGGTTCAATGAGTATAGACTTTCAGCTGAGCAAGATGAATAAGTTCTGGAGATCTGCGGCGTAACACTGTGTCTATATATAGCAACGGTGTACTGTGCACTTAAAAATCCGTTAAGAGGGTAGATCTCATGTTAAGCTTTTTTACCACAACAAAATAAAAGAACACAAATTTTTTAAAAAGTAGCACAAAGTAAACAAAGTCCCCCAAAATGAAAACAGATGATGTTAAAACTCTGTTCAGTTCCTCCAATGGCTCCCTCATGTTTGGACTCCTCACCACGGCCTGCCTGTCCCCTCGGATCGGATCCCTTCCCCTTCTGTTCTCCTCACTGCTCCCTCTGCTTCAGCCACAGTGACCTGGCTGCTTCTGGAACATGCCAGGCTGTTTGCTCGGACTGTTGCCTCTTCCCCTGTGACACTGCCATCACTCGCTCCTCAAAGACGCCATCTGTGGCTACCTACCTAAAAATGTCCCCCTCTTCTGTCCTCTCCCACTGCTGTGTTGTCTTCACAGCTCTTACCACACCCTGGACCATAGGTCTATTGGTTTGCTTGTCATCTCTGATGGCTCCTATTAGGCAGGAGCTCCTTGCAGGTGGAGCCATCGCCCTGCACACCTCCCGGAGTCACCGTCCATCTTATGTCAATGGACACCGCACACCAAGCTGCGCAGGGAGAGGCCCTGAGGGACAAAGCACCCTCCGATTTCCCTCACTACTACATCCTCCGGTTCTAGAACAAGGATCGGCAAACTCCAGTCCACGGCTGCCTGTTTTGGTACCCCCTGTGACCTAAAAGCACTGTTTTTACATTTTTAAACGGTTCAAAAAAAGCAAAAGAATACTGTTTCATGACCCACGAAAATTATGTGAAATTCCGATTTCAGTGATCATCAATAAAGGTTTATTGGAACACAGCCAGGCTGGGCATTTATTTAAGGATCGTCTGTGGCTGTTTTCAGGCAGAGTTGAGTAGCTGTGATGGAGACCATCTGGCCTGCAAAGCCTCCTATTTACTCTGCGGCCCTTTTACAGAAAATGTACACAGAGCCCTGGCCTTGGACGTTGCCTGGCACTTAATGGGTGACCAACGGATGGGGTCTGCTGATCTTGTCTGGAGTACCCACGGTCAGCCTCCTTCCCCCCTCCCTAGGAAGCTCAAGGAAGGTCTTTGGGGTTAGTTTACTCCAACCCCAACAAACCGTTACTGGAAACCTCTTTAGTGGGCTTTGCGCCTTCCTCAGCAGGAGATAAAAAAGGGTCCGACTGGGTCCTCTGCAAAGCTGGCCTTTTGGAAAGCAAGGCAGCCCCACCAGCTTGGCCAAGCTGTGCGAGGATCAACTTGGCTTCATCGCGCCACCCCCATTAGTGCAGTGCCTTTTAGCTCTTCACAGCTGTTGCCTCATTTTCTCATCACGAGTGATACAGCAAAAGACCTGGGAAAAAGCAGTGTCTCTGGCTGATAGATAGGGAAACTGAGGCACATACCCTGGGGCACTCAGAGTGGCCGAGCTGACATCCACGTCTCCATTTTCCCTCCCTGCAAGGCTGCCAGCCATGCTTTCTGGAAGCCAGCTACTCGTGCCGTGTAGTCACCCCACTGCCCCTAGGGTGTGGAGACGTACAGGAGACAGCCCTTCTGCAGCTGGCGATGCCATCTGCCCGTCTCTCTCTGCAGCAGGCGGCCAGCCTCCCCCCAGCCACCCCTGTCCAGAAGCCCATTTGTCCAGAGCCTCTGGCCTGCAAAGGCTGATGGGTAAAGATGGGTTGCCAGGTGCACGGACAGTTGCTCTTCTATCAGAAACCCCCTTGCTGTCCATCTTCACCCCTGACACTTGAGCGGCTCCCCCAGTCTGTGCAAATGCTTGCAACCCTGCAGCTGGTCAGCTGACCTGAAAGACACAGCCCTTGTTCGCCACTCCTTGGAGAACCCTCACCTGACGCAGCTGCTCAGGCCTGAGTTCCCACTCAAGTGCAGCTACCCCCTCCCAGCTGATGGCTTTCTCTGGACCTTCTCACACTTTTCATCTGTCATTCTTCACCTGGACATCAGGCTGCTGTCACTGTGCTGGCTCTACCTGGCGCAGCAATGGGAGAAGAAGTGTGAGGGGACCAGGGTAACCATGGGGCCTTTCTCGGGATATTTTAACTCAAGATGGAGGGAGGCTGGTGGCCCGGGAGAGCCGTTGGAGGTAGCTTCCTGACAGTTAGTTGTTCTAAAGGTAACGAGGCAGAAAAGTTGCAATAGCTAGCACCAGAATGCCTCTTACAGGTTGAACAGTCTTTATTGGGAAAGCTACATTTGCCCCCCATCAGAGTCGGTGTCCCCTAAGGCCAGGGCTTCTGGGGAAGGTGTGGTCCTGGAAGGCTTCCCTGAGGAAGCAGCATTTAGGCTGAGATCTAGAGCCGGAAGAGGTGGTAGCCCAACAAGGTGGGGTGGAGTGGGGGGTGCAGGGCAACAGCGGAGGGCGCTGGGATGAGCATGAGAGAGTGCCTGAAGCACGAGGGGCCCTGTCTGAAGAACAGAGCAGAGAGACGTGGCTGGGCCACCAGAAGTCACCATCAAGGCAGGCTGTCTCCTGACCCCTCTTCTCAATGCCCCCTTGGTTTAGACCACCCCCACTGCTAACACTACTGCCATCAGCCAAACACGCCCACTCTCCTCTTCCTCCCCTCTGCACTGAGCGTTTTGTATTCATGACCCATTTCAGCCAAGAGCCCTCTGAGGATAGGATATGAGTTATCTGTGCCCATTTTACAGAGGAGGAAGCTGAGGCACCGGAAGGTTAGGGTCACACAGCTAGCAAAGGCAGAACCAGGATTCAACACCCAGCAGCTGGAGATCTCCGGATGGAAAGCATCTTTTTCCAGCCCAGGCCAGCCTTGGCTTTCCATTTCCATGAAACATTGGGAGGTCCAGCTGCAGGGACTGGAGGCTCTCTGATGCTGGAGCCCAAGGAAGGGACAGGAGGCCGAGGAAAACTGTACTACGGGGTGGGATGGGGGGGGCGGGGCTGCCTGGGGGGGAATGGGGGGGGGGGGGGGGCTGGTGGCTTGGCTGTTGCAGTGAATGCAGGAGGCTGTGGGAGGAAGGAGGGGCTGCCTTGGGTTAGAAATGATCCTCCCGGAGGCCAGCCTTGGGGGCTGATGAGATAGAACGCCCCCAACCTCACTGCCCCTCACTCTTAGCAGTTGTCAGCGGATGGTGCGCAGATCCGTCCTTTTCTTGTGAGAACCAGTGTCACCTTCAGGCTGCTTTCTCCAGGAGGGGGAGTGTGAAGCAGACAGCAAGGAAAGTCTCCACAGGTAGCAAACCATCTCCTGGGCTTCTAGACTCTTCCTTCTCCCTGAGTGGTGCAGGGGCGAGGGGACAGGAGGGGTGGGGGAGGTAGGAAGCGCAGGAGCCGTTTACGAAAGTCAACATTTCAAATCTACTTCCTTCCTCTGCCTTTTTCAGACTTCATGCCATAAGGGATTATTTCCTTAATTATATCCAACTTCTGGCATCATATTGGCTGAAGTTTGGGTGATGTTGAGTTTGGCAAAATGACAAGCACAGCGCGTACATCTGTGTGTGTATGCATTTGTGTATATGTATATTTACGCACAGATTGAATTTCCCTCCCCTCCCGCCTCCATTTCCTCATTTAGCAGGAAATAAAAGGACCACGGGGCTGGAGCTCAAATTCCTCCTAAGCAGAAGGAAATCCGGGTGTCATGGTTTCCAGAAAGGGAACACAATCTCCGTATGGGGTGTAATTACATCTTAGCTTTCTGCAGAAGAATAGTTTATGGCTTAAATGCTATTAATTGTAAGCCGTTTTGTTCCACGGGAAGTTGTTCATTGATAACTACCCAATTAGGGTTATTTTGCAATTAGTCTATTCACAGTAAATTTATTGCAAAAGGGGGAGGCCGTGGTGCAGCAAATTAAAGCATTGCCAGGGCTGGGTGTGCAATGGCTCTTAAATGCCAATCTTATTAACCAGCTCAGAGGTCCTGGGAGGGTGCCCCACCTTGGCTGATGCAGCAAAGGCCACAGGGGGACGGACCCTCAGCACACTCACACTGCAGAACCATGCTGGAGGTGTTTCAGGATGACCAGGAGAAGCCTGGGAACCCCTGGCCTCCCCTGACAACATCAACCCTCTTGTTCCCCATTAACACCCTCCCTTCTCCTTGTGACTATACTGACAACAAGGAAACACAGCCTACAGGCTGCAGGCCATCCTTGAGGTCTGACCATTTTCGCTACAGTGAAATCTTTTGCCTCCGGAAGAGGGAGAGGCTCACTGGAAAGGATGCGGGCTCCATAACCTGAGTTCCAATACCACCTCTGCCATCTACCAGCCATGCGTCTCCGGCCAAGTAGTGAACCTCTTTGAGCCTCGATTTCCTCATCAACAAAATGGGTTGACAACAGACCTGCCTCGTGGGGCTGTGGAAGGATTCACTGTGATACAAGGCACAGTGTTGTATATCCTAGGATGCAGGATTAACATCCAGCAGGGGTCAGCAAACTACGACCCGGGGGCCAAAGCCAGCCCACTGTCTGTTTTTATAAATACAGTTTTGTGGGAAGCTAACCAAGGGCATCTACGTATGCCTTGTCAAGAGCTCTTTCGTGCCACGAGGGCAGAGGTAAGCGGTTGTGACAGAGAGTACAGGGCCTGCCAAGCCGCTAATATTTACTCTCTGGCCCTTTACAGAAAAAAGCTAGTTGACCCTCGGTATATAGCAAGTGCCCAATATCATTTTCATGGAAAGGCATTCAACTCAGGCCTCCAACATTTCTTTGCCAGGTCACCCCCTGGTAAACAAAAGATCGTGGAAAAATCTCCTTCCACTTACTCCTACACTCTGTCTGCGGAGCCCCATCAAGAATATGGATGAGAACCACTCAGACGGCTCAGATTAGGGTTAGATAAAGGAGAAATGAACCTTTTGTTTTCAAACCTTACTATTTAAAAGGAAGTATTGTATAGGTACACATTTGCTATGAAAAACTCAAACAATACAGATGAACTTGAATCAATAGCTGGAGTGGTCCCCATTGCACCCCACCGAGAGGGGGCCGTGTGGAAGGCTTCCCGCGCATCCTGCCAGCCCTCTCGCTACCCGCGTAGCACACGTGGCCGCATCCCCCCGACCCAAATCCTCCATACTGGGACCAGCGTCAACAGAGAGGCTCGGTTTGAAGTGAAGAGAGCTGAATTTTAGCTCAAGTTCAGCCTCTAATTAATCGTGTGACCTTGGATAAGTCTCCTCCCCTCTCTGGGCCTCGCATTCTTATCTGTCCAGTGAACAAGTGGATTAAGATTTCCCTAGGGGTCTTTCTGGCCTACTTTTCCTAGGGAGCCATTCTCACCATGCCCTGCCCTTTTCCATCAATAGAGACAGAAGAACAAAGGATCTGGTCAGTGTAAAGAGGACACTGGGCCAAGTGTCCCCTCCTGCCTTCTAAATGCACCAATGTCCAGGGGACTGAGAGCCCCCAGCTTCCATCCTGCTGCCCTGGGTCAGCTCTGCAGCTGGCTTTTCTGCTGCTCTGACCTTATGTCTCGACACCACGGAGGACCCAGTACCCCTGTCACTGCTCTGATCCCTCACTGCCTCACAGGGAGAAATCTGCTTTATCACTCGTCATCAGCACACAGAGGACTGTCCAGCACAGGGCAGGAGGGAGGGAGAGAGAGGGAGAAAAGAAAGAGGGAGGGAGGAAATAAAGAAACAAGGAAGAAAGGAAAGAGGGAGGGAGGAAATAAAGAAACGAGGAAGAAGGAAGAAATTTGAGATGGAGGAAAATGGCAAGGTTGTTTTTTCAGAGCCTCCAAAGTCAACGCAACCAATTAGAAACCTTTCCAATCATATTCAATCACAACAACATTCATGTCAATTCTAATCCCGATATTCCGCTGAGAGAGAAAACAAACCATATCAATACAATCACCTCGCCTCTGACAACTTCCACATCAGCCCTGATTTCACCGTATTTTATCCTTTGCCATAAGGGCAATCGGTTAAAGCTATAACAGAAGGTAATTTGATTTGGTACAACTTTTTTTTTTATACAAGACTTCAGAACTCAGGGAGTACTGAAACAAATCAGATCTCCTGTCCCAATTTGGGGGCTGAAAAAGAGGGCGGTCATTCTCAGAAAGCCTGAGCATGTGAGCAGAATGGGACTGAGTAGGAGGAAGAACGGAGGAGGAGATGCCTCTGCGGCCTCGGGGGCTGGAACTTACCTTCCAAGGGGCAGAAGCGAGTGACCTTTTCGGGCATCAGCAGCCCAAGCTTGTGGCGGCAGTAGGTCTCTCCGATCTGCTGGCGGCAGTGTTTGGACTTCGAGCGGGACAGGGCAGAGATGGCCTCCTTGCCCGAGATGTCGCACTTGGGGGGCTGGTCATACTTGATCTCCGGGGAGCTGCCCCCGCTCTTCCTGGCGTGGGGCTGTCTGGGGACATCCTTCCCTCGGCTACTGTTCACTGCAGCTCTCTCGCCAGGAGGCAGCACTTCATTGGTGCCTTTCCCGGGCAACGAACGTCCCTTCCCCTTTTCCTCCTGCTCCAGCTTCCGTTTCAAAACCTCCTTCTGCCTGCTTGGGGGCTTCTTTGCCAACTCAGGCTGGTGCTTCTGCTTTTGAGTCCTGGGTGCGAAGTTGCTGTTGTCCACATTCTCAAAATCTTTGGGGACCGAGTTCTCATTGTTGCTGTCTGTCCGCACTTTCTCTTTCGGCCGGTGAGAGAAGTAGGCATCCTGGAGAAGACAGGAGAGAGACACAGATGAGAAACTTTAGTGAGGATCATGCTAAGGAGGCTGGCCCTTGGAGAGTGGGGCACGCAGGTTTGGAAGGCTGGACCCCGGCTTCACGCCCTCCCTTTGCCACGAGCTTAACTTCAAGTTAGACTTCTCTCTCTGGACCTCAGCTTCCCCATCTGAAAATATGAGATGTTCCGACCAGAAGCTAAGGCTTTTACAAGCTCCAAGGTTCTATGACAATGATGCTCGATGCTCGTTATTAATCTCACCACCGCCCTTTCAAGGAAGTTTCCTTGATAGTCTCTGCCATTGGATTATGAACATTTTGTTCCAGCCTCCTGTTTAAACGCCAGCAGAGAACGCTGTGATGATTTACTTACGGGCTGGAAATGTCATAATAAAGTTATAAGGGGAGAAAATATTGGTGGAATTATATACATCCCATTGCCTCTAGGATAGGCTTGTAGATCTACGCCCACAAGAGAAATCAGACCGAGCCATAGATAACTCTGAGGGAGAGACAACATGGGATGTTTTGGAGGGAAATTCACCCTTTGCAGAAGGATCCTTACAACAAATCCCAAGGGGATTGCAAATTTGCGACACCTTGTGCTTGAGGTTTGGCTCTTGATGTTTGTACCTGGAACAGAACTGATTAAGTCACCGAGGGTCAAGAGAAAGGCCAGGAGTTGTTCTAGAGACAATGCATGGCATGGGTCTTTCCAGGAAGGCAGGCACTCCAAACTCAGCTCCTCCATGGTGAGGTAGGCCCTAGCCATTCTGAGCTCGGATCAAACGCACCATTCAACTAACAGCCTGCCTCATTTCCAAAACACGTTGCTTCTGCTTAGAGCCCATTACCAAGGCCTTAACCTGCAAGAGCATCCACTGTCCCAAAGCTGTCTTCCAAGGGGACCTCTGAAGCCACAGAGAATGGCTAACTGGCTCCTAAATCTACCCCCGTCACTATAGACACACATAGGCCATGAGTAGCAATTCTGAGGGAAGACTTCCTGGTTAGTTTTCCTAAATGTGCCCACTGGCAGCTCCTGAAGAAGAGAATGGCGGACAGAATAGCGGAGGCAGTGCTGGTGCCGGGGAGGGGCTGACACCATCTGTTTTTGTAAATAAAGTTTTATTGAAACACAGCTGCACCTGTTCGTTTGTGTATGGTCTATGGCTGCGTTCATATTAAAACAGTAGAGGTGAGCAGTCATGACAGACACTGGCTTGCAAAGCCCAAAATATTTCTATCTGTCCCTTTAAGTGTGCAGACCCAGCTGTCCAGGAGTATGAGTTTAGAAGGGTCCCCCTCCCCTGGGCTTGGTTTAGCTGACCCTGTCCCCAGTGCCCCCATTTGGCCCAGGAATGGTCTGGAGAAGAAGCCCTATGTGGCTGGCCCCTTCTTGCCTTTGCTCCATCTCCCTGGGCATCAAGCACCAACTTCTATTGGGAGGAGGCCGTGAGAACGAGAGCTGCCACTAAGATCCCTCATGGCCACTCCGTAAGTTGGAGATTGCTATTATTCTCATTTTGCAGGAGCATCAGTTAACAAGGGACTTGTTCAAGGTAATCCAGCTGGTTGGTGGAGAAGCTGGGTTTCAACCAGACCATAGACCCCAGGCCCTGGGCTGCCAGTCCCGCTACCCACTTCCCAGAAGCTGCAGAGCCCTTCTGACCCCCATCACCTGTCCCCTTACGCACTGCAGCCTGGCTTTGGACCACAACATCTGGCTCCCTTCCCATCCACTCCCACCCAGCCAAGTGGATCTGGGATACGCCAGTCACTTCCAAATAGCCATGTCAAAGGCTGGCTGGTGGCCATCAGGTGGCAGGGAGTCACAGACAGGGAGAGGACAGTAAGCAGGGGCCAAGAAGCACCAGGAGCTTGAGGAGCAGGAGCTGGAAGGCAGTGGGGTAGGAAGAAGGAAATGAGATGCCAAGAAGGGAGAGCTGGGTGTGTACTGGGCCACAGAGCGGCTGCTGGTCCTATACAGGAGTCGATATCACATCCTGGTTGGTGAAGGGAGACCTTCCAGTTCTGACACCTGTTTCCGGCCTTTCTCACCTCCCCACACAGACTTGCAAGAAATCCCCCTTAGTGAGGTGCCACGCCTCTGTTCTTGTAATCTAAATGAACCCACTGAGATTCCTCTTTTCCCTTCTTTCCGTGCAGATGCCATGACGAATCCTCAGCGCCTCTCAGATGCATCTTCTGAGCACTCGCCACCCTGTACCCTGACAGGTACTGCGTATTGCATACTGTCAACCACCCTCTAAGGAGGTCCTCTCCTCGCCGTTTTACAGAAAGAGGAGCCGAGGTGTTGTTAGAACATTCTCGAGCACGTTTCAGGTGCCAGGCACTGTGCCAAGCCCTCAGACGTGATATCTCATTTAACCTTCAGAAATAACTTCTAAGGCAGGCCCTCCTATTCGCCCATCTTACGAAAGAGAAGAAGAAAGTGTGGGATGTTCAGTAACTCGCCCAAGGCCATCTGGGGGAGGCAGTGAACTTGTCCGATTCTAAAACTTGCTACAGTATAGAGCCTCTTCCGTTTGACTGAGAGGTAAACCAAGGAGCCTTTAGCTCCCTCCTCTCCACTGGGGGACGAGGAGGGTATCGCCCTCTTTGCTCCTCTTAGCCGAGGCTAGGATGGAGCTGGATGCGGGGATAGTACTCAACAAAGCTCTTGACAAATACTCCAGTTGTCTTCCTTCCAGGCCCATCACAGGTTCGTACTCCTCATCCCCTGCAAGTTAGGCACAGCCAAGCAACTTGCTGTGGCCAAGACATGGGATTGGAGCCAGAGCAGAACGTGCCACATCTCTCTTTCCCCCACAGCATCCAACCACACTCCCGATGGTGAAGGTCCTGCATCCCTGAGTGAGGCCAACACGGAGCAGAGACTCCACCAACCCTCCCATGGGCAGAAAGAAACCTTTCCGTCACTGAGATTCAGGGATCTTTGTTACTGCAGCATGAACTAGCTCATCTTGGCTAATATAGGAGGCCAAGCTGATTGGTTTTCTTTCTTAGGTATGGAGCCGATTTTTTTTTTTGCCTCTAACAGTCAGAAAGTCAGTTTGATGACTCCTGCTGTCCGAGAACATGAATTTAAATTCTATCCCTAAGCCCACTTTCTAGAAGTTAACGAGAGAGCAGAGATTAAGCAGAAGACCCTCTGTCCAGAACAGCCACCCATGTCCTCTCTCATCAGACGCATCCTAACCATCATTCTTGGGCTGTTCTCTTTGCTCCTTAACTGAGGATGGCAAGATTGGTCTCTGGAGCAGAAAACCTCCATAAACCACCGATTTCAAGAGCTCACATTCTCTACCACTTTCTGGCAGAAGCTCACCAAGCAAAACCAGACACGGGAAATGCCGCCATCAATGAAGCTGGTCTGACCATCTGAGAAGGGCCGATTCTCTGGTTAATTTGTGACCTCAGGACCAGGCACCATCATCAACTCTAATGCGACTCTTGATTAATACGCATCGTCTACTCAGAGAGGTCCCCCCAATCGGGATGCTTAGCCCAGAGTGGCCCCGTGGCTTTTCGCCTGGCCCCAGACGCGACTCGGAAAATTAAAAGATTCGAGTGTAAGAAGGGAGGGGAATATTGTGTCTTCTGGACTGAAGAGCTCACAGGTTTTAGGCAGCTTCCAGAAAAGTCCGTGAGAGGCACAGTCAGGGAGAATCAGGCATCACTCAGAGGCCTGCGGACTCGCCACGCTGCATCAGTAGCGTTTTCTGCAGTAGGCGGTGAGTTCTTCCTCACCTCTGCCCAACTCTTTTCTTGAAATTTTATTTTATCGTGGTAAGAACATTTAACAAGAGATCTGCCCTCTTAACAAATCATTAAGTGCACATACAGTATTGCTGTCTATAGGCACAAAGATCTCTAGAACTTGTATAATATAATGTAAAATAATATAATCTTGTATAATTAAGACTTTATGATTAGCAGCCCCTGGCAATCACCATTCTACACTCTGATTCTCTGAGCTGGACTATGTTAGATTCCTCGTATAAGTGGGAGCACGAAGTATTTGTCCTTCTGTGCCTGGCTTATGTCACTTAGCGTCACATCCTCCAGGTTTATCCACGTGGCTGCGCATGGCAGGATTTCCTTCCTTTCCAAAGCTGAATAATATCCCATGTATGTAGAGAGCACATCTTTCTTCGTCCATCCCTCGATGGACACGAGATATCACCTCACCTGCCCTCTCGCTCTTCATCTGCTCGCCAGGAGGCAACCAGGCCTCAGCTTTTCTCTCCTTTCCCTGGAGAACCAAGATCCAGAAATCCAAACTCAGTTGCCTTCCCTATAAAAACCACCCTTGGGAGATTTCCAGGCAAATACACACAAGAAAACCGTCATAGTCTCAATACCCACGTGCCCCCAGACTCTGACTTTCACACACCTCATGTCCCTAACCCTTTCAAGCCCCCAGGGAAGCAGGCAGTCTTAGTCCTAATTAAGGGGAGGAAATGAAGGCCCAGAGAGGTTAAATAACTTGCCCAAGGTCACACTTCTAGAAATGAAGTGACTCTGACTCTCCAGGCCTCAGTTGCCTCATCTGGAAAATGGGGATGTTGATAGTAATACTTATCTCAGGGGTATTTTGGTGAGGACAAATTATGTAAAACTTCTGGAACGTGCCCACCACCCAAAGCAGGAGGAAAAAGGAGCAGTGGACCCAGATTAGGTTTGCTACCAATTAACACTGGACCTCAATGGTCTTGCCCCGATGGTCTCTGCCCGGAGGACAGACTGACTATTATTTCTCCATTATGATCGACTAGCTGGGTCCCCTTCACTCTTAATGAATCCAACACTCTCACCTTGGGTTATTTATGCAAATGTAACCCTTTGACTTATTTTATTTAAATGTACCTATTACAATGATTGCACATTCCAGCATTTGTGTGCGAGCTCCAAAATTCTAATTGCTCTGCTGTTGCCTTACCTCTAAGCTGCTGCTAGAATCCATTTTTATTCCGGAGAAATAATTAAATGCAATAATGTCCTCCATTCCCATTCAACCTTGGGCATGTTTAGAGCCGATTTCAATCAGGTAGAAATATGCTGAACACAAGATGGCTCTGAGAGGCAGGTTACGTGACCCAGGCTGCTGCTTCAGAGACACCTGGGGGTCTGCCTCTGCCTTTCCCCGGTTCTCTGACATTCAGACTTTAAGATGCATCTTGACTCACTCCATCAACTGAATCTGGACCCCTTCGTCCCGTTTCAAAGGGTGGAGGTGAGTGGCTGTGTTTTT
Source organism: Equus quagga (assembly GCF_021613505.1). Classification (NCBI taxonomy): domain Eukaryota; kingdom Metazoa; phylum Chordata; class Mammalia; order Perissodactyla; family Equidae; genus Equus; species Equus quagga. Next base: position 13,710,724 of record NC_060273.1, on the reverse strand, counting down.
AAAGCTATCCACCCATTGAGACACCTTCGCTCCTATTTCTGTGTATAAAGAACGCTGGACAGGAAGGGAGAAAACTTAAGGACTCGTCCTGCTCTAGCGACTATCCGATTTTCTCATCTGTAAAGTGACAGGTCCTGCGTGTGCGTTACTCAACAGTGTCTGAAGGAGCCATTCATCAATACGATCGACTAACAAAGTTCTGCCATTTCAGCTCATTGAGAAATAATTTGATGGACTCTTAAGAAACCAGGGACTGAGGAACAGATGGATGCTCCAAGGATGCTCAGGTCTTCTCCCTGCTGCATCCTTTCGTCATCATCTCCAGCAGCTCTGTGACCCGCGACAGATCATTTCATCTCTCTGTGCCCCAATTTCCTCATCCATCCCAGGGGGCTGACACTGGCAGCCACCTCCTGGGAACCGAGAGAATCGATGAAACAGAATACGGTGCTCGACACATGCAAGCTGCGTAAGGAACACGCATCTATTAGAAAATAGACATACAGCGCTGAAATGTCCCAGGCTCTGTGCCAAGCCCTCTGTGCGCACTAATTCATTTAATCCTCATGACAACCCTATGAAGGAGATGCTATACTATTCTCTCCTTTTTTTCGGATGGGAGCATGGAGGTTCAGGGAAGTAAAGCGACTCAATCCAGATCTAGGAAGTGGAGGAGCCAGGATCTGAACCCAGGCAGTCGGGGTCTAGAGGCCATGCCCGCCAACATCACACTGTCTCTCAGGACTGATCAGCAATAGGGATGGTGCCAAAGGGAAACCCTGGCCAGGTGAGCTGCTCATACGTGAGGGCGCCTGTCTCACCTGCTTGCTCGCTTATCACAGCCAGTTTACGGCTTCCTTTTGTGCCATGTGGACGCGGAGCCAGCTGAGTAGCTGTTTGCTATTGAATTCAGTGTCCAAGTCTTCATTCCAATCACAAAGGTGACCGAGGCCATTGGGAAGGACACTGCGGGAGAAGAGGGCCTCGGTGCCAGGGCAGGAGAATGGTGGAGGCACGGTGCGCCTGGCTGTGCCCAATTAGGACACGCAGTTACCCAGGCTGCCAATGCAAATAGACCTAACACGGGCCCGTTGCCCAACTCATTCACATGCACAGAACGTGGCTGCACTGGCCAGCACTTAGAAACCCATGGGCCACGCTGGGCACAGGCAGGCCCTGCGTTAATAGAACCCTAAATAATAAGTCTGGCGCAATTTAGCAGATTTAGTACCGCTAACAGGATGCCTAGCATGGGAAAGGGAGCAAAGGAGCCGGATTTATAGAGCTGGCTTGGGATCCAGCCCCTGCCCCTTAACCCTACGATAGAGGGAAAGAAGCTTAACCTCAGAGCCTCAATTTTCTCATCTACCAAAAAAAGGGGCAAGAAGACCTACTTTGCAAAGGTGGTACAGAGGAAATAACATGGCACACATCCACATCATTCTCATCAACAAAAGACATTTCGCAGGATGCTCGGCACTCAAGTGACGCTTTTGGCTGGTGCCTCGTCCCTTGATGAGCAGACCTAATTCCTTTGGAGAGGCGGGGTGGTGAGCCATAGTGTGTTCGAATCCGACCTGTGCCACTTTGCTCACTGGGTGACCCTGGGCACAGCACCTAACTTTGCGAGCCTCAGTTTCCCGCTCTGTAAAATGTGCATAATAACTAGTACCTTCCTACTGGAGCTTTTCTGAGAGTTAAAAGAGTTGATACACGTACAGCACTTAACCTAAAGTCTAGAACTTACTAGATGTTAGCTATAATTTATTAAAATGGAATCCACGCCTACAACGATGGCCTCATGTGCTGTTTCTCAAAGTGTGGTCTGGGGACTCCTGGGGGTCCCTGAGACCCTTTCAGGGGATGCTCAAGGTCGAACTCTTCTCATCATACTATGAAGGCATTATTTTTCTTTTTCACTCATTCTCTCACAAGCACAGAGTGGAATTTTCCAGCGGATCCATCACGTGTGAAATCGCAACAGATTGAAAGCAGAAACAAATGTGAGAATCCAGCTGTCTTCCATTAAGCCAAATATTACAAAGATTTGCAAAAATGTAAAACAGTGCCCCTCTTCTCACGAAACTTGTTTTTGTTCTGGAAAGTGTATGTATTTTTCATAAAAAGTTTTACTTCGACATGTAATGGGTTATTATTGTTACTTTAAGAAAATTAAGAGATGAACATTTTAAGAATGCCTTCATTTAAATTTCAATATATAGTAAATGATTGATAGACAAGCGCTTTTTGGGGGTCTACAATAGCATTTGAGAGTATATGGGGGTTCTGAGACCAACAAGTTTGAGAACTGCTGACATGATACATACTTGTAATCCTAAATATCTACTCATAAATGAAATGAAAAGTTTAGGACCATTTTATGTTGGGTGTTTGGCTATATGCCAAGCCTTCCAATTTATATTTTATTCACACACACAGCAAATACACACAGATAGAAATCTAGGTCAAGTGGAAATGGGTGCTGATAAATACTTTTATAGGGAAAGAGGCCACAGGACCCCAGGGCCCTGAAGTCCTCAACTGTCCTCTGGGAGGGAGAGTGATCTGCTCACAAGATCTTCCTCTTGACAAAAACTCTGGCCAGCCCCTCTGAGCCCCTTCTCGCCCAGGCCCCAACGCTAGCCTGGAAAGACCTCAGCAAACACTCCCATGGTTTCTGCCAGCTCAAGGCCACGTCCCCAGGATGACTCCAGCTCCCTTGGAGCGCCTGCCTGAGAAAACTTGAGGCTTCCAGAAGAACTCGGTTTGTCCCAGCCAGCCCTGCACACAGGGCCCCCGTGCTCCAGCCTCTGTGCAAGGAGAGGAGTCGAACTTGAAGAAGGGCCAGTTAGCAGACTCAGATGGGCTCCACAAGGACCAACCCCCTCTTCCTGTTTCTTCATCATTCTTTCCTCCACTGACTCCCCACTCAGCCCCTCTCTACTCCCTCATTCTCCCTTTAAAATGCCAAGTCACCTCGGTACAAGTCGCAGGGGAGTTCAGCCCACGCTGGACTCCTTCCCCGATTGCCACAGTTTATTACCAATTAAAATCTGTCCCCTAACTTTGTTCATCTTTGACACTGCCCAAGGCCACACGGCCTGGACTTCCACCCCACAACTCTGTGTCCTTGGGGCCAGGAACCCAGCGGAAGCTGCTCAGATCCCATGGCAGGCCTTGACCCATGCCTTCCTTCCAGCCACATCAGGCCGATGTGGCAGTGACAGTCAGGTGCTCAGAGCGCCCCATGACTGTGGGCAGGCAGGGGAAGGTGTGAACCGGAGTTTTCTGGCTCTTTCCATGTCAGACAGCACCACAGACAGATATATGTGTGCAGAGACACAAGGAGGAAGAAATGATGGCAGGGGGGAACAGGAGAAGAGGAAAAGGGAGGATTCGAAAAAGAACGAGGGTGCAAGGAATAAAGACAGGAAGACCACATTTACTACGCGCTGATTACTCACCAGGCTGGTGCTAAGCTGTTTCCTGGGGGATGGCTTATTCAGTCCTCAAAACCACCTCCAACAGTAGGTCAGGGGTCAGCCTCTACAACCTGTCACTAGTCTTTGTCCATAAAGTCCTTCTGGAACACCGTCACACCCGGTGGGTGAGGAGTTGAGTCTTTGCGACACAGATTGCATGGCCCCCGAAGCCGAGATCTGGCCCACTGCAGAAAAAGTGAGCTCCACTTTGCTTCAAATGAGGAAACTGAGGCTGGGCCAGGATCACTCAGCTTGTAGGAGGAGGGGTCGGATTCCAGAGGCAATGTGAGGTTGCAAAGTCAGACGCAAGGACGGAGGGAGAGAGGAGAAGAGCTTTCCAGAAACAACTCCGACCATCGCTGTTTTGGAACTAACGGCCTAAACACAGAAGGGGTTTCCATGGGGAGGCCTCATGACTGTGTTAAAAAGTAACTGTCCCTAAGCTTGGCCTCTTCTGAAATACCCTTTGAACATGGTTTGCCTAGAACTGCAACATTCTGTTATTCCACATTTATGGCCACAATACTCAGAAATGGAGGGAGATAGAAGAAAAGAAGAGGAGACAGAGATAGAGAGGAGAGAGAGAGAGAGACAGAGAGAGAGAGAGAATGAGCAACCCAGTCTTGCTTCCATAACGAAGGCTTATGGAAACCTTAGGACACAGTTTCTCAACTATGATACTATGGACATGCTGGGCTGGACAACCCTTTGTTGCGGGGGACTGTCCTGGGCATCGTAGGGTGTTCAGCAGCATCTGTGACCTCTACCCATAGATGCCAGTAACACCCCGTTGTGAAAACCAAAAACATCTCTAGACATCGCCAAGTGTCCCTGGGGCGCAAAGTTGCCCTTGGTTGAGAACCACTGCTCTAGGGGCAGATGCCCTGGAGGCCGAAGCTGGCAGACCTCAGCCACTCAATCCTGGTTCCCCTCCAGGAACAAGAGCCCCCAGTGACCAGCCAAAGTGGTCAGGACAGCAGAGCTAAGCCAGGAAGAAAAGAGACGGCCGGAGAAAAGGCTCGACTAAACCAAGGACAGGGGCTCCAGAGGGGAGACAGGGAGGGGGCTGCAGGGGGTCAGGAGATACAGTGATCACATGGGGAAAGCGGGAGGAGGGTTAGGGCCCCTGGCTGGAACAGGGGTGACCCCAGGATGGGAGGGGCATTCTTTCAGGCACTGAATAGTCCCTGAGCTGACGGCACATCCTTAATTTAAACCAGAGGTCACAACTGGGCTGGGGGCCCCATGGTTCCATCAAGCGCACAGACATTTGGTTTGCTCTAGAGTAGAGTGTTTTCATTTGTTTGGCTTTTGATCCCAGCCAACATTTCAAAATCTGCAGATTTCGTCTGATAACCTAGATTTCTTCCTCCTCTTGAAACATCAGAGGACCTGACAACACTGGGCTTGGATTCCAATGCGTGACACTCGTCTGGGGCTGGGTAGTGACCCAGTGGTCTCAAGAAGGGGATCTGCTCTAAAGATCATCCCAGCTCCCATCCAGCCTGGCCCATGTCCCCTCACCCACCTGCAGGCCTTGAGCCTGGCAGGTGCGACTCTGCTTGAAACTAAGGATCCAGGTTCTTCAAGTAATTCTCTGTCTTCTGAGCCTTGCCTCAGAGATCTCAGACCCCTTAACAAAACAGTTTATTCCACGGTCTTCGATGGAGGTGGGACTGCCCTTCACGGGGTGTTCTGAAAGCATGTGGCGGCATTTGTGGTTGCCGCAGTGACTGGCGGATGCCTGGCATTAGTGGGTGGAGGAGGCCAGAGGCCTGGCAATGCATGGGAACATGCAGGCTGAGCAATGCAGAGATGTCCTACATCCTGCAGGACTTCTGGATGTCCCAGATGTCATGTGGCTGAACAATTCATTTTTAACTACTGGGGCCAGGACTTTAACTCAAATTTACATAGGACACAGAGTACCTTTGAATGATTTTAATGTAACTGGATTTCTTTTAGGAAAGTCACTACTGTTTAATTCAAGGGAAGATTTCGCATCCTTCACAGTTTCTCCACGATTTCGGGACATCACATCCTCACCATCCCCGTGTGCTGTGGCTAGGTCACCAGCAAACACACCTGTCACCCACCGGCATTTGGAACTAGTGAATTCGCGATGAGTCAGCATACCTGACCTCTTCATGTGTCTTCTCCGCCCTGGCTAGCCAAAGTGTGGACCGTCGGCCAGCAGCATCAGCATCCCCCGGGAGCTTGTTAGAAACGCAGGCTCTCAAGCCCCCACCTGCACGAACTGAATCCCAATCTGCATTTTAACAAGCTCCCATTCAAGTGGGAGAAGCGCCAGACTAGTATTGTTGTGCCTGATCAGTTACAGAATGAGATATACATTCTTTTCATTACAAATTACTTTCATATATTCTTCATATCATTATGAGGGCAGTATACTGATCTGTTTTAGAGTTGTGAGTCTAAGTAGGTTATCGTAAGTATGGATTTCGTTTCGGGATAGATAAAAGGAATATTCCGAAAGATCTGTTGCATTAAGAGGGACTAGATCTGACAGGGTTGAGAATCACTGATGTATTCATTCCACAAACTTTGATTGGGAGCCTCCGCCCCACCAGGCACGGCAGAGGCAAGGGATAGGAAGGAGAATTAAGACTTGCTTCCTGCTGTCGGTGGAGCTGAGACACAGGAGAGGGGAGTGGGCGTGGACACGCATTATTCCAATGCAGGACGAGAGGTGAGGGGGCGGGGGTGGAGACGGATGCGTGCCATGGGTTCCTTCAAGAATTGGAATGGTCTGGGGTCCAAGGAGAGTGGAAGAGGTTTTCACAGAGAAAGCAGTTTTCCTGCCCAATCTTGAGAAGAAAGAGCATGTTCATGAGGCAGACAAAGGCGTCAAGGGCAGGAGAGACCCACAAAACTCCAACTTAGAAAAAACAACTATCGGGGCTGACCCCATGGCCGAGGGGTTAAGTTCGCATGCTCCGCTTCGGCGGCCCAGGGTTTCTCTGGTTCGGATCCTGGGCGCGGACATGGCACCTCTCATCAGGCCATGCTGAGGCGGCATCCCACATGCCACAACTAGAAGGACCCACAACTAATATATACAACTATGTACCAGGGGGCTTTGGGGAGAAAAAGGAAAAATAAAATCTTTAGAAAAAACCCAAACTATCATCGCTAACACTTATTAAACACTGATTCTAAGGACTGTGCTAAACACTTGACACAGATTATCTTTAAAAATCGGTGTTAATTAGTTCGGTGGGAGGAATCCTTTCATAAGGTCTATGTACATCAAATCATCACCTTATACACTTTACATATCTTACAATTTTATTTGTCAGTTATACCTCAATAAAGCTGGGAGGGGGAATTTCCAGAACAACTCTATTGGGTGGGTACTATGAGTACCCACATTTTACAGATGAAAGTATGGAGGCATAGAGAGGTTCAGTAACATGCCCTAAATCACACAGCATGGCTATAAAACCTACACGCTACTCCCAGAAGCTGCTAACAACTAGCCTTTGCGGGGAGTTCCATGGATTTCCAACATGACCCCCAGGGGGCGACGCCACCTCCACTGAAGACCCTGGGCTGAAATCTTGCAGGAGGAGGGGGTCAGCAGGTAGAGGCTTACATGGACAACCTGGGTTGTAAAGTCCTCTTGCCTCACTGCCTCTGCCTGCGTTCCTTGGGACTAACCCCAGCTGCGTACCCCCCAAACCCCAAGATGCTACTCGTGATGGTTCCATTTCCCTACACGTCTTTGTTTCTCTTGTCCTGACTCCCCGGAAAGCCCTCCTTGTTCCGGCCGTCACCCTCTTAACATTCTCCCATCCAGGTCCTCTGGGAAAGGGGCACTTAAGGAGACAGACAGGCCTCCTGTTGATGGAAGACATCCATCCAGCTTTCAAACTCATCCTTCGCATCTGCTGGGGCTCCCTTCCCCCACACCCTGCCACTAGTGGGTAATGAACGGCCCGCTTGTGAGCTCATTACTGGAGAGTCTCTAAAGAAATGTAAATGCTCCCGGAGCCTGCGATATAAATAAGGAGAGCCACCCGTAAATAAATAATATATGCATGTGTGTGCGCGCACACACACACACAAACCCAATTAATTTCTATCGGCTGAAAGCCCACGCCATTTGGGGCGGGGAGAGAGGGAAAAGGAAAGGCACTAATATTGCTCTCCACGTGATTTCAGAACTGAGCTTCCCCGGCAGCTGCCAATAAATTATTTTTACTACGCAGAGGTACAAATGAATATGCTGCTGTCGCCCCCTAAATCTCCTTTATGAGCGTGTGTTTGCCTCGGCCCCCCTACCGGGGACAGGGGCTTCCCAGCAAGTTTGCCTTGGCCAAGTTCCCCAAGCAGGCTCCAGGCTTGCAGGCCTGCTCCTTACAAACTGGAGGCGCCCCGTTTGGCACTTCCTGTTTACAGGTGAGCTTGGCGTGACTCAGAGGACATCCATCTCTCCCGGAGGGCCACAGGGACTACAGTGACAGCAATGCCCATGCCCAAGTGCTTGGAAAATGATTTCTGCATCCTGGACCGAGGGTTGCTCTTGGTGGTGGGACGGGATGTGCCGTTCTTGGCTGCACAGTTCACCAGACCCTGACATCTCTAGCAAGCTTCAGGGTGGACATGCAAAACCTCATCACGACCAACTTTTGTGTGTACTGCCGTCACCCAAAAGGAAAGTTCTGGTCACTCCCTTCGGATGGAATGAGTCCGAGGTCCACCTCTCAAACAGTTCTCAGCAAGGAGGAGGCGATGGGCAATCACAGTCACCGTGACACGCTGGACACCATGCACTGGAGTGGGGTTACAAGTGCATGTTCTGGAGTTGCTCTTCTGGATTTGAAACCTGGCTCTGCCACCTCCTAGCTGTGTGACTTTGGGAAAGTCAGTTGACCTCTCTGAGCCTTAGTTTCTTCCTACGTAAAATGGGTATAACAATATCTAAGCTTCACAGGTTGATGAGAAGGTATGTTGACTTAACCAGTGTGAAAACACAGAGTTAAGCAGTCAGTAGAAGGGAGCTGTTATCAACATCGTTTCATCCAAACTTGTACAGTAACCTTGCACGCATTCATTCACGCGTATGTACTGAGTGCCAAGGACGTGCTAACCACTGTCTTTGGCAGGAAGGAAACATCTAGGAACCAGACAGACAGATGCTTGCTCTCGTGGAGCTCACATTTTAGTAGATGAGACAGACAACCAGCTTACTAACAGCTTGATAAAAACACAAAGAGTCAGAACGTGTTACGAACACACTGCGAAGCACCTGCTATCTATTTTCCTCCATCCATTTTAAAGACGAGGAAACTGAGGCTCGAGGAGGCTATCTGAGCAGGTTGGGGAGCCCGGCCTGTCCAGCCCCGGAGAGCTGGGAAAGCACGAAGAAGAACCGTGAAGAGGCAGGGTGCCCGGGTGACAGGTGGAAGGGCTATTTCTCTCTCCTCTTCTCCTCTTGTCCTGGAGAGTGACATCCTCTGCAAGAGCATGAGCCATCCAGGCTGGGGAGACGATTTGCTCCTGGACAAACTCCTGGCTCAAGGCGCCGATCTGGGCACCTTTCCTGGCCGGAGCATCCACGCCCTGACTTCCACAGTCTGGCTGGATGCGGACGAAGGAGCTCCCCTTTCTCCTCAAACCACCCAGACAGCGAACCCAGCAGACGGGGTTCCGGGAGCCCCGATGGACCACGGTTGTTCAGGCCACTAGATGGCTCTTTCTGTGAACTTCACTGCGTGCAAGCTGCTGGCTGCACCCAGGTTCCGAAAACGGGCTGCTTGCTTTCCCTAAGAAGTTCTGCCGAGTCCTCAGCTTCCGGGGGCCCTCCAGGGTCTCATCAGGTCCTCGTCTTTAGTGCCCAGGGCTAGTCACTTTCTTTTCCCTTAAGGCAGCATTCCCATTAGAACTGACACTTAAGTCAGCAAGGCGGGGACCCCTACACGGTCTGCTACATGCAGGCCAAGTGCCACAGTCAAGGCAGGCTCCGCCACACAGCAGGCTCTGCTCCCCTTCCCTGCTTCACGATGGATTCCATCACCTGTGAGTCTGCACGTCCACTTCACACCATCCCATCAGCCACAAGCTACATGGGAGAGCGCCTACTGTTTACCCAACACTGAGCAAAATTCCCTCGGCTGACCCTGACATTTATTTTTGATGTAGGGGATGTCGTTATCCTCACTTGAGGTGTGAGTAAACTGAGGCTCAGCGAGGAGGCAACGTGGCTCACCCAGGGTCACATGGGTAGGAAGGCACCAACCCAGGACGGTCTGATCCCAAAGCTCATGCTCCTAACTTCACAGGCTCATCTGTCAATGGAGCCTCGGAAGTGTCAGGACTTGGAGAGGGGGACCAAGGCCAGCTGTGAACTTTCCCCTCCTGGTCGGGCCTCAGGAAGAGAACAGAGATTCCTCTGTTGCATCGAGGTGGCTGAAGAGACCAGCAGAATCCCAGCCGAGAGCAGGAGCTCAGGATTTGATGAGACGGTCGGTCCCTCCCTCACAGACCCTCCATCACCGCCGCCCGGGCAGCAGAGTCCAACCATTCTCCTATGTAACCCTCAAAACAGCCCCTCGAAGAGGGTGTCGCCCAGTGGCCAGGGGCAGGAGCACCGAAGCAGGCAACCTGGATCCGCGCACCATTTAAAAGCTGTGCAACCTCGGGCAGGTCTCCCAGCTGTCATCAGCGCACAGAATTGAGATGAGGATTAAATAAATCCATGCTGGGAAAGCATTTAGGACAGTGCCTGGAGCACAAATCCCAGCTGTTAATAGTATTCCTATTAGTTGGTAGGATTCCCTTTTTGACAGATGAGTAAACAGAGGCTCAGAGAGGTAAAGACACCTGCTCAAGGCCACACAGATCAGGGACTGAAACCACAGCAACTGACTACGAATCCCAAGCTCAGATCCACTTCCCAACACAGCCCCTTCAAGCCACAGACGGGGAACCAGCTGCCCCCTGTTAGGGGTGAAACACCTAGAAAAAGGGCTGGCAGTTTCTCTGGGGTCATCTTTAGCAAGCCTGCAATTTCAGATGCACCCTGGGCTCACTCTGTGCAGAGAACAGCTGAGGGGGTCTGCTTCCCAATGGGGTCAGCTTCATCCATTTCCAGGTCATTGATGGTTTCAGCAGGAAGGCCAAAGAAGATCCTGAGGGTCAGGCTGGGCCTCCCTGTCTTCCCCCTGCCTATGTTAATTATCGCTCATAGCCAAGACTTCATGTGTCCATGGCAGCAATTACCGGACAACAGGGCTCGGCAAGTCCTGTTAGGAGTCAGACGGAGGGCACTCGGCCTCTGCCTGGCACAGCCTCCTGAGGCATTGTTGTGGACCTCAGCTTCATTCAGACCCCCAGGGGGTCAGCCTGTTTCCACCTCTGTCTCTGCTCTCTCTCTGTCCCTCTGTCTGTCCCTCTCTTGCCTCTCTATCACCTCCTCTGTGGTCAAAAGCCTGCCCACAGTCTGGGACATTTAAAATGTTGTTAAACTTCTGAAGAATCAAGGCAGTAGTGAGATTTAGTGCTCTTTTCTATTGTTTTCTAAAACGGATCTAAATATTTTCCTAATACAAATGTTCATCAAATATAGAAATTTCCAATTTAAACTTTACTTATGAAATATTTCAAAACACCCTGAAAGTACAGAAAATAATGTAACCCCCTCCCATGTACCAGTTGTGCCAGGCTTTACTCAATTCTTCAAAGAAATCAAACTTTACAGATGCAGTTGAAGCATCTCTCATTTCTCCCCATCTCAGAGGCCACTTCTGCCCTTTGCTTCAACGTGTTTATGTTTTCAGTAAAATACGCACGCATCACTCTCTGGATTCTGTTCCCCATCTGCAAACTAGGCATGTTGAGCGAGGATCGCACTGCCTAATGCTTTTCCCATTTACTTAGTAATTTTAATTGGCTCACACTTAAACGTGTACACTGATACTGTGAAAAGAGAAGTTGATTGCCATCGTTCCTAAAATCTGAACCCACGGAAAGGGAGAAACGTTATTCCACTCCAGCTAGATCAAGCTGCCCGCCTATAGCTATGGGCCCAGGGAGCAGGCTCTTCGTCGTGAAGGGAGATGCACAAGGGTTAGGTGTTAAGATGCCCGAGCACCAAGCTGAGACGTTCTCCCTGGTGTCATCAAAGAGACTGAAGGAGTGTCAAAAAGGCACTCACTTTCTCCTTAGATGATTCAAGGTTATTTAACGTCCATGGAGCACGGCCCCAAATCATCTCGGGTGCCACAGTGCGCCACATACCCCTCTTGGAATAACGTGGGACAGGTCGGTCCCTCTGGTTCCTCATCACATGCGTGCACTAGGATTCGACAGGTCAGTGGGCCACACCTGAGATTACAGAGGAAGAACCGGGAGTGAAACCAGGCTCCCTTCTCCCGGTCTCTCCCAGTACAGGGGTGGATCAGGAGACCCCGGGCCAACGACACCCACTGCCCTCCTCCCCCGTGAGGATGGCTTCATGCCAGAACGCTCCATGTGACTTCACTTTCTGCTTCCCAATGATGACGATAGTAACAAGCAGCACTTACTGTATGCCAAGCACCGTGCATGGGGTGACTCATTTACACCTCACGCAGCCCTGGGAGGCAGACACTGTCAGCATTCCCGTCTTACAGAGGGGGAAACTGAGGCACAGGGAGACGAAGTGACTTGCTGAAGATGCTCACCCCAGCTCCCAGGCCCCGGCCCGTAAGAAGCCACTGGCCACTGCCCTGAAGCCCCCTCTCCAGCAGCCAGGGGCTGCCAGCTGTCCTGTCCTAATCGCTGTACAGATGTGGCTGCTTTGGGGAACAGGGAGGGAGAAAGAGGGAAGACATTTTTAGAAATTATTTCCGACAGGCGGCCAGATACTAAAATAACAACATTTGGTTTGTCTTGCTAGCTGGAGGCAAAAATCAGCTCTCGGGGAGGAGGAGGCTGCAGGCTGAGGGCAGACGAGGCCGGCTGGCCCTGAGTTTGCCCCGTTGTGTGAGGGGCCCGGCACCTCCAGACCCCACCATGAAATGAGGCACTGGGAGCCGCCAACTTGGCGCTAAGGAAGGCGTGGGGGGAGAAGGGGCTGAGTTTTTACGGGTATAAATGGGAAACTGGAAACTTCCAGTGAGCTGAAAGACCTTGCCGTACACGGCGTCTGATGAGCCATTTTAAAAATGACGTATAAGACTGTCGAAATAGGACGTGTAACATAGGCCAGGCGACAGGGTGAATATCTACCTGCATTGTATCATTTCAGCCTGGCAATGATCCTGAGTTGTAGCTACCGCTGTTGCAAACCCCATTTAACAGACAAAGAAACCGAGGCACAGAAATGACAAGCCACCTGCCCAAGGCCACACAGCTAGCAAGTAGCTGATCCAGGGTATGAACTCCAGAGGCCACTGCCTCCAGACTTCACGCATTTCCCCACCTTTCCAAAACACCGAAGTGGTGCCCGGTCCCGCACGAGTGGATCAAAATGAACGGGTGTAGCCTGTCCTTGCTTGGAAGGAAGAGGAGCTGGCCCTGGAAACCGACAGGCTGGCACGTCTGGAGGCAAAGCCAAGCCAAGGGGAGCAGATGGAGTCCAGGCGGCAGATGTTAATGCAGTTTGCTTTTTCCATATGCTTTTCTCTTCAGCTGTAATAAGTGAATTGTTCTTTAATATCTGTCAGGAGCTTAAGCTCTGAAGGCCGGTGGCAGTTACAGTCACTCAGAAACACACAAAGGGAAGCTGGCTGGGCCGTCCCTTCACATCACAGAAGAAGGTACAGTGTCAAGAAAAATGCCAAGTACCGCGTGGTCCAGGCCTGCATACACACACGCGCGCACACACACACACTCTCCTGGCTTGCCTTGACAGCTAGATTCTCACTTGACATTCTAGAGCCTTTGAAAGCCCGTGTCAGCATCCTTCCTACTCAGCAATAAGAATTAAGTGGAACTTCAGATTTTGCCTTTGGAGAAAGAAAAAACAAAAGCTCCAATCTAAAAATATAAAAATGGCTCAAACCGCTCTGCTGCGTGGGACTTGCGAAGCAACCGCAGGTCAGCTTCTTAAGGAAGTGCAGAAAGAAAACTCTAGAACCCTGTCTTCTGGCCTGTCTCTGGATCCTTCACGTGTCTTGGGTCGGACACACAGCCCTGTCACCCCCGTCACACGGGGCGTGGGGTTTGATGGCGGCGTCTGTGGACAGTATTTTTCCATGGATATTTCCATTGGACAACCACTAACTGACTCTTGGAGAGAGTCTCGCCAACTTCAGCCTTTTTTCAAGGAGGCAGCTGTGACCCTGTGGACAGCAGTAGGACTCCCCCGTGCCCTGAAGCCAGAGGAGTGACCCCTTGTCCTCACTATTTCAGCTCAATATAGGTGGGGTTAAGACCTGAACTGAAGCTCAGCATCACCCCTGGTAAGCCAGGTGGCCTTGCCCAAGTTATTTCTAGCACCTCCAAGCCTCAGTTTCCCCATCTGTAAAATGGGAGGAAACAGCAGCTACCTCAATAAGTTTGTTGTGAAGATCAAACAAGAAAATGAGGTCAAGTGCTTTTTAGCACAGCGACAGGCAAATTAAAGAGTACTAGCTATTTTTTAATTATTATTACTATTCTATCTATTTTATGCTTACTACTACTTGTTTGTTCATTCATCCCACCAATGCGTGAGCACCTTCCAGGCCACATCCATTGTCCTAGGAGCTGAGTAGTGAAGGACACAGATTCATGGAACGTACATCCTACAGGTGGAGAGACGAGAGAGCCACAGACAGTCGTAAAATACGACGTGATATGGGGCTGGGTCCTTTAAAGAGAGACAAAGCAGGGGAGAGCTGGGGGACGACATTCAGATGGGGGGCAGCAAAGACCTTTCTGAGAAGGTGGCATTTGTGCTGTGGCCCGATGGTGAGGAGGAGCCCATACTGGAGGCGAGAGGCACCAGGCAGTGGGGACAGTGAAAGTTCCCGACACAGATTTGAACTTGGACTCTCTGGGTGGCAGAAAGCGGCCCGTGGGGCTGGCACAGGGATGCAGGGTCTGAGGGGCGACAGCAAAGGAAGGCATGGTCTGATGGGGCCGGGCCTTGCTGTCCACAGAGAGGAAAGGAGTCGGGATCTCATTCTCAGAGGCTGGGAAGCCAGCAGAGGCTTTTCAAGCAGGGGAGCGCACCCTGCTCTGACTTCTGTCTCAGAACCGTCCCACTGGCTGCTGTGTGGAGGACGCACGGACTCGGGCGGAGAAGCGGGAGCAGGGACAACGCACAGGCAGCCCTCGCCACGTCCGTGACCATCAGAACATGCCCTGGGTGCTGCTCTGGCTTCTCCCTGACTCTGGGTGCTGTTGGGGAGCGGCTTGGGGCAGACACAAAGAACACAGGAGGTGACGGGAATTTACCCACAGTCTCTGGCTGCAAGCTTGGATGACCAATGGAATCACCAGGACCCTGCTGTGTTCTCACACCAGTAAACAGGCCTAAATCAGAATTCTAAGGAGTCGCCAGCACCAGGGGGGACAGCCTACTCATCTGAAGGATCCCAGAAGCCCTGAGTACCTACGTGGGTGGGGCTGCTTCCGAGCTGCTCTCAGCAGTCCCTGGTGGCATCCTTCTGGTGACTCGGAAGCGGAATTAATGACTCTGGCATTTTCCACCAGATCTGATCCCTCTTTTGACCTGCGGCAGCTCCTGTTCCTCGATGGGCTCAGAGAGGCAGGCGCCCGCCTGCCGGGAGGTAATGGGCACCGCCTTCTTGCCCAGAACCAAGAATCAACATTTAGGCCCCGATGCCTGGAAGTCCTGCCTTCTGCTGTTGCGTGGCTGGGGATGCAGTTCACCGACAAGCCAGCATGCAAATGACTCCTGCTTCTGTCTCCGTCTGCTTCACAGCCGTGCCCTCAGCAGACACGCTCCTCCTCCACTCCTGCAGAACTCTGCTCTCACCTCCACTACAGATCTTCCCACAATGCATTTGGGTTACTTGTCAGCATGGGTGTAACTCCATCCAAATACGCCCTTCTGAGGAGCAGAACTTATTGGGGTTATAACCCCCAAGGGTCTAGCCCCAAACTTGGTGCGTGTGCGTGTGCACACACATGCCCGTGTGCACACGTATGTGAGTTACGCTAACTAGTAACACCAGCAGCAGCTAAAGTATGGAGCTGGGCATGTGCCTCTCCACGTGTACTAAACACTGACTTGCGTTATCTCCCTTAATCCTCACAAAGAACCTGTGACATAGGATCCATTATTATTATTATTCCTATTTTACAGATGAAGAAACTGAGGCTTAAAGTGGCTAAGAAACTCGCCTAAGGTCACACAGCTAGTAAATGGTAGGACTGGGGATTTGAACCAGACTCCTTTAAGCCACTAAATCAAGCCCTTTCACCAGCACACTTATGTGAACGGGTGGACAGAGAGGGGGTTATGGGTGGGTGGTAGTGGGCGGGAGGGTAGGCAGGTACTCGTATTAGATCATCAAAGAAGAGGACAGCAGATGGAAAGAAGGAAAAACTACATGTCAGAGAATCTCTTCAGGGTCTTGGTCGAACAGCGCCAACGTCCATCTCAGCTTGCTAACGTACAAGCTGCTCTTTTGTGCCATCCCAAACCACCCACCCACCCTCAAGCATCCACGGGTGCTCATCCACAGCAAATTCTTTAGCCCAGACTAAACTGTCACCCACATGGATCCTGAGTCATCACAGCACTAAAAGTGGCTTACACAGTCAGGCGTCACTTAACGACAAGGATACGTTCTGAGAAATGCGTCGTCAGGCAATTGCGTTGTTGTGCGAACATCACAGATCGCCCACCTAGAGGGTACAGCCCGCTACACACCTAGGCTGTAGTGGTACTGATCTTATGGGACCACGATCATAGATTTGGTCTTTCATTGGCTGAATGTGGAGCACGGCTGTAGAGCTAATATTTATGTGCTAACGAAATAAGCACCTCGCATATATTAACTCATTTAACCCTCACAATGATCCCATGGGTAGTTATTATTATTATCATCCCAATTTTAAAGATAAATACATTGAGGCAGAGAGAGTTGAAGTAACCTGCCCCAGTTTTCACAGCTGGCAGGGTAGGATTTGAACCCAGGTCATCTGCCATCTTAACTCCTAGCCATAACCATTATTTACTGAGGCTTTACACTGTTCTGAGCATTTTACAAATATGTCATATTGCAAACGTATGACACTGGTGCTATTTTCAAGTCTATTTTATAGATGAAGAAACTGAGGGTCAGAGAGGTCAAACTCTCCCAATGCCACCTGGCCCAGGACACTGCTCGCTCACACTGAAGCTCTGTGAGAATTACATAAAAGACTCCCCTTACTCTGTGTAGTTACAGCCTTGAGTCTAAGCATGCCTAGATGACTAGAGCGTAAGCTAAATTTTAGCTCCTAATTGCTCCCTTGTGCAGTGCACATTCTGGACAACAGCATGCAGAAGTACTTTCCCAGTTACTAAATGGCAGAACTGAGATTCCAACCCAGGTCTGTCTTGGATCTGGTTTTTAATCACTGTAGATGCTCCATCACCCACCTCAGACATCACTCCTTTCTCTTTAAATCCAGTTCTAGATTCAACCTCATCCAAAGCTGCTCAGAAAATGCCCCGTCCAGTATCCTTGAGTGGGCAAAAGCTCAGTGAAGGTGTGCTGGCCGGGAAACATCCTTCCAGAACAGACCCTTCCATCCCTCGGGGCTGTGACCACTTCATCACAGTCTCAGAAAGACTCTGGGTTCACAGAAGGCAGCTCTCCACTGTGAGAAAACTGTTGAGTCCTGGCAGCGGGTACCATGGTGGCTCTATCTCCCCACTCCCATCAGCAGCCACTCTGCAGAGCAACCCTTCCTGACCTATGGTGTCAGGCTGCGAGTTAGCCATCGTGAGGACTCTGCTCCAGGCTCCGCAGCCAAGAGCTGGCTGCCGGGGGGGAGTGCTCCCAGGGCCCTAGACTCCCAGCAGATGCCACTTTGCACTGAGGGCCCACTGTGCTGGGCTCCCAGAGAGAGAGGACAATGGATCCCTGCTCAATGTCCTGGGAGATAAGTCAAATGAGAAAGGAGGGAAGGGTAAGAGAGAGAGAGAGAGGGAGAGAGAGGAGAGAAGGGGGGTGGGGGGCGGAGAGAGAGAAAGAGAGAGGCTGGGCATCTGAAGCAGGAAAACAGACTCCAGCCCCAAGTCTGTCTAGAATGGAGAGACTGGTACCTCCGACTGGTAGTGGAAATAATAACAATAACAACAATAATGATAATAGCTTACATTTATCAATCACTTAGTAACAAAGACTAACACTGAGTGAGATTTTAATATGTGCCAGCGCTATGTTAAGCACGACTCTTCAACTGGGGAGCGCTAACAGTTATCTGTCCCTCCCCAATATAAGATGGTGCCCTCTCCAAGCAGGGGGGCCACACGATCAATGAATTGCCAGCAAAACCCCTGGAGTCCGACCCTGGGAGGGCAGCCTCCCTCAGGGAGCAGCTGGGATTTCTTACGTGCCTCCTACATGTCAGGTGTCTTGTGTGACTCTTTTGTTCCCACGGGGGCTTGTCTTCTTATGAGGATAGCAGACGGCACTGATGGTCCCAAGCAATGGTCTGCTCATGGGGCGGGGGGGGGGGGGGGGGGGGGGGGGGGGTTTCTTTGGCCAAAAGAGTGTGGTGGGACTGACACTGCTCCCGTTCTGCCTGGCTTACTTCCACTCTCTCGGAACCCCGTCACCACCCTGGGGACAGGCCCAGGCTCATCTACCGGGGGATGAGAGACCATGTGGAGGGGAGTCCACATGTCCCAGCTGAGACAATCCTGGAGCAGCCTATAGCGAGCTGATCCCCAGACACGAAAGTCAGCCAAGATCAGCGGGGCCACCACTGAGAGCAGAAGAACCATCAAACTGACCCAAAGACCCATAAGCAATAACAAATAACAAAAAACGCCTACTGTTTTACACCACTGAGTTTTGGGGTTCTCTGTTAAATTACCCCAGTGACACAAGGAGCATTATACAGACAGAGACCCTGAGCCTCAGAGACATGAAGTGACTATCTAAGGGCACCCAGACAATAAGTCATGAAGCAGGCATTGGGCTCCATTGTCAGAGTTTTTATCCATGATGATCTAGACCAGGGATCAGCAAACTATTTCCGTCAAGGGCCAGCTAATAAATAGTTTAGGCTTTGTGGGCCATATAGTCTCTGTGGCAACTACTCACCTCTGTCACTGTACAGTGAAAGCAGTCATAAACCGTTATGTTAACAAGTGGGCGTGGCTGTGTGCCAATAAAACTTTATTTACAAAAACAAATGGAGGGCCAGATTTGGCCCCTGAACGGTAGACTGCCACCTCCTGCTCTAGACCAATCCCTGCACGAACACCCTTTGTATCAGCCTTTCTTCCCTTTCCTTTCCCTGCTGTCTCACGTCTTCCTTTCTCTAGGATTTCCATGTAAAACCCTTCAATTATCTTCCACCATTTTTGTACTCTACTCCATGACATGTGACAACTAACTCTAAACTCAGCAGCTTTGATTCCCCCGCGAGCGTGTGACTCCACTCCCCAATTTCACAAATCTCTGTCATTTCCAAAAATCAGTTTGACTGATATGTTTTCCCAACGTTAGGTTGATAGCTCTCTGGAATCCCCAGGTATAGGAACTTGAAAAAGTTATGATTGTGTTCTCAATCCACAATCCAACACCGTCACTTCGACAGCAGGCGACGTAAATTACTGCTGTTCAGAATATTTTTAAAAGTTTCAGTTCTGCAGCTATAGAAATCTGACTCGCTCCGAAACAATTTTCCCTCCCCCCAACAAAAAAAATCCAGAGTGACGGAGAAGTAACTCTGAAACACACCCGGTCTCTGGAGCAACCTCTCTCCAAGCAGGAAAGGCGTGTTAACGACGACTTCTCGCAGAGAATAAAAATCGGGGTTGGGGCAAATGAAATCCAGTGATTTTCAGTTTTAAGGATGTAAATCTCATCCAGAAAATGAAGTGTTACAATAGCTTTCAGTTTTTCCACCTCTTTCTTGCCCTTTCCACGTCTTCGTTGTCCTACTTAGAATACAGAACATTGTTGGCAATTACAGTGGACTCTGAGCTTTGGCTATTTTTCTCCCCCAAAGGCAAAAAAAAAAAAAAAAAAATAGACTTGAGAGTTTAGCAAAGGAGTTCGTCCAATTTCGAGGCTGAGAGCCACGTCTTGAAAATTTCATCCAAGGTAACTGAGGGCTGGCGTCAAAGTTTCCATAATTTTAAATAACCTTCTAAGTAAAAATAAAGATGTCTATCTGGACTGATTTTGAGTTTTCAAATTCTGAAGCTAGAAAGGCAGAGAAGGGCCCATCTTGTTTTTCATTATGGATCAATTTCATTTCCAAGAAAGGCTGGCCTTGGGCCCAGCACCTGGCATTGAGCGGCCATTCTTGGAGCTGCCATTACCGCAAAGACTAAGAACACAGAGGAAGGAGATGCCTCAAGGGACAGTGGCCCTTGGCTGCATGGAGCTCCTAGTGCATCTCGTGTCCAGAATGCCCTACGTGGCTGGAGTGCCCCCGACAGTCTGATCCCCCCAGCCAAGAGCCCAAAGCCTGCCACAGAGCGTGCACTTGTCAACGCCCCCAAAAGACTGAGTTTGCTCTCTGCGGAGGCCATGTCAATCACTTCTAGCAAAATTATCTCCATGATCCAGATGAAGAAACCGAGGCTGAGGCCCAAGGTTCGCAGCGAGGGAATATCGCAGCCGAGATTCACAGCCAGCTCGTCTGATTTCAGAGGCTTCTCTTAATCAAGACAAAGTGACTGACTTCGTGACTGATCCTACTTGTGCGGGTGACCACGTACAGGTGGTGACAATGTCCTGGTGTCGATCAACACCCCTGGATCCGCTGCCAAATCCCGATCATCCTCAGGCCGCCTGACAACTGTCTTGTTTTAAAAGGACTTTCATGTGATGAGCAGCATGTAAGATATGAGACCCAGGAGGTCAGCAGGCGGGGGTAATTATTTCCCATTACGCAGATGTGGAAACTGAGTCCCAGGGGACGGGAAAGTCCTGCCCATAGCCACCAGTCCATTAACGGCACAGTTAAGAACAGATCACAGGTCCTGGGCTTCAGCCCGGAGCCGACAGAGGGGTGTGGGTTTGCCTGGGGTCGAGTGCGCCATCTTGATTTTGCCCAGCCCTTACCCACTCAAAGGCCAGGAATCCTGTGAGCCCTTTGATTTCCCAAAGCTTTGAAAACCAAAATGTGCCGCTGAGTGCCTCACATTTGGAGTAAGCCGAAAAGGGATTCGAGGTGAAAGATGCTTAAGTAAAAGACGTACACAAAACCAGATACAGCTGCAAACTGTATCTTTATCTCAATAACTATTTACCCCTGCTTTTCTGTGTTACAAGAAGCCTTAAGCAAAACACAGTTCCACCGACCAAAACTTAAACAGAGAAAACACACAGGAGGTAGCAGGAAGCAGAGAAGGGAATCAAGAGAAAAGAACCCTAAAGGAAATTTAATTTGCCACCAGAAGCATGACAAACATCCAGAAAATTACCATAGGTCCTGGGCCCTTGTGAGAGGTATCTCTGCGCTGCCTAGCAGGCAATGCAAAGAGAGAAACACAATTACTTATTTGGTTCTGTGTCACAGATGGGATTCCTCATTTTACGAAAAAAAACTGTCACCCTGCATTTTTCAGGGTCATCAGCTCTGACTGTATTCTGTTTCCCACGTATTAGTCAGTCTCCATATCTGTTGAGCTGAGCTGAAACGATCTGCTGCAAGCCTCTGCTGAAAAGCTTCTGAAATCAGATGAGCTGGCTGGTCTGCACCCCCACCTCCCTTGTCTAGTCAAGTGTTTATTTACGGAGCATCACCTGAACAGACGGGTGATGAAGAAGAAGTTTAAAACCACTTTAGTAGGAGGCTGTGCCACCAGAATAGCAATTGGAAACGAAGCAGAGAAAACTCTGACTTTAAAGGGGAAGTGAATGAGAAAACGCACGTTTGGGTTGACAGCATCTCCACTGGGCCACGCACAGTTTTCCTGAAACCCTCTTCTGTCCCAAGTGAGGCCCAGCGGAGGAAGGACACCCTCTCCCCAATTCTTTCCACGCCCTACCCAGTCCCGCCGGCAAAGGATGAGAAGCCCATCCAATTGCTCGCAGCCCCAAGCACTGAGTGGCCCACATGACCAATGAGCAGGGACCAGACCCCGGCATGGGCTGCACCGCTGGCTCCGTGCAATGGAAATGTAAACTCAGTCAGGCTCCCTGAAGACATGGGAGCATGCCAGGGCCGAAATTCAGATCTGCAGCTGCAAGCAAAGAAGAACGGAGAACGTACTTCAGCAACTCAGTCCCAGAGCAGCCTTTTACCAGAACTCTGCACGAGGACACAGGGCAGCGGATTCCTGTTTGTTACTCTAGCTGATGTCCAGAGATCTCAGGAAACCAGGAGGGGAGAGGGGCGATGGGCAGGATGGGGTATCCGGCACCCCTCAGGTGAACACCATCGGACAGCACTGGAAACCTCCCGTTAACACCCAAACACCTGGTATTTAATCTTTCATTCTGGGCATCTCCCTAATGCCACCACCACTTAGCAAAGCCACTGTAGTTCCCTTCGGAGAGTTGTACCAATTAAATAACGTGACACTTTAGAGGTGTAAAGCTATGTATTTGCTCCCAAGCCAGAGGCTTGAGGGTTCTTGCTTAAAGATTTTAAATGAGAAAAGAATCTCCCTCTTAGAGTCAACATTAGCGACCACTGTTTGTAATTCAGAAAGGCCAGCCCGGAGCAGGTGCAGGTGAGGACCCCTGGAGATATCCGGGGAACAGCACTCAAATTCCCGCAAGGGCAGAGGGCAGGATGGGACCATGCTCCCAGCATGGGCTTGGAGAGGAAGGGGTTTGGATCCCCTCTCCATCTCTTACTGCTCATGCGCTGTGTGATCTTGAGCTAGTTACTTGATCTCTCTGTGCCTCATTGTCCTCGTCTGTAAAATGGGGCAAAGATAGCTACCACCTGGTGGAGAAGATTAAAAGGGATCAAGTGTTCCAGTGTCATTAGGAATCCCAAAAGCAAGCTCACACTTGCAGGAGGAGCAACTACAGGATCAGCGGCTGCTCCCCCGACAGGGGTTCCTCTCCTGCGCAGCAGCACAGCCTCAGCATTTGCTTCTGTCCCCGCTCTTTAGAGGCCTCTGACTAAGACGGGGGACAGAAGGGGAGGGTTCTGGAAAAACTGGTTGCCTGGGCCAGGCCCAACTTGGCGGGGGTCACTGACAGCTGAAGACGCCTGTCTGAGGATGGGGCACCTCGGAGGCCGTCTCAAGGCTGCCCCACACGAAGGAGGAAGGATGGCCTTGCTGGCCGCCCGACACATCAGAAGACGTGTTGCTGCTCGAAAGTACAGAATAAGCAGAGTGTGGGTAACTAAACACTATTTTTATCGCCCTTCCGACGCTCTCCTGCCTCAGGCAAAAGCTGCTGCGTCAGGCAGGATGGCAGGGCGCTGTTTATTCAGAGCGCAGGGTGGCCTGAATATCAATGGGGCCAGCGGGAGGCTGCAGGCAAGGGCTTCCAGGGGATGAGCTCTGAGCTCCGGGGAGGCCAGGAGGGGCCCCCATCACGTGAGGTGCCGAGCAGGGCTGGCCCTGGCGGGAGAAACACCCTTCTCCCCAAACCCAGCCCTGCAGCCAGCTCCCAGGGGAGGGCCCTGTCTCATCTCTGCCTGCCCAGGAATCTCCATGCCCGTTTTCCCCTCCGCACCAGGGGCAAAACTTCTCCTCCAGCTCTGGGCAAGTGGAATCTGAATTCTGAGAGTTTTGAGCTCCTTCAGGGCAGGAAGTGATCTCCCCCCTCACCATTATATTCCTGTGTCCAGACAATGCCTGGTGCATGTATACAGCAGGCACTGGATAAATGTGTCATGAAAGAAATGTGATCCAAGGGCCTGGAGGGCACCTGTGAACAAGGCAGACAAAACTCCTGGCCTCATGGAACTCTAATTCCAGCACAGGGAGACAGATGAGCTATAAGAATACCACTATGCACAACTAATGCACATAGTAGGGTGGAAGAGAGCGGGCAGCAGAATGCTGGTCAAGGTAGGCTGTGATGGAGAGGGTGGGATTCAAGTGAGACTTGAAGCAGTGAGTGGATATCTAGAGGAAAAACATTTCAGGCAGAGGGAACTGCAGTGCAAAGGCCCTGGGTGACAGTGTGCCCAGCGTGGCTCACCTTGTCAGTGAGGACCAGCAAGGAGGCCAATGTGACTAGAAACAAAGCAGGAAACTAAGTCAGGGTGAGAAATGGGGGGCTAGATTGTATAAAGCCTTCTAGAACTGTGGGGTTTTGTGTTTGTTTGTGGGTTTTTTTTTTGCTGAGGAAGATTTGCCCTGAGCTAACATCCACGCCAATCTTCCCCTATTTTGTATGTGGGTCACTGCCACAGCATGGCTGTCAAGTGGTGTAGGTCTGCACCTGGGATCCGAACCTGTGAACCTGGGCCACCAAAGCAGACTGCGCCAAACCCAATCACTACGCCATGGAGCCGGCCCCAAGAACCACGGTTCTTAATGGGGGCAATGTTACCCCTCATGGAACATCTCAAATATCTGGAAACTGTTTTGCTTGTCACAACTGGGGGTGCAGGGTACTGGTACCTGGTGGGTAGAGGCCAGGGATACTGCTAAACATGTTACAATACACAAGACGGCCCCCCTTCTCCCTAACAAAGATTCATTTGGCCCCAATGTCAACAAGTCCACATCTAGACCATTGTAAAGACTCTGGAATTTGCGCTGAGTGAGTTGAGACTGTTTGTTGAATGAATGCAGCACTCTGAGCCTGCACCAATAATGCCACAGATCGTAAATGCGGAGGCATTTCATCTCCTTTCGAGTCCTTTCTCCCATCAATAGAGCCAGGGAGAAAGAAAAGAGATTTCTCTTCCTGCCAGAAGCGCACGGCGGAACTCCTGGTTTTGAAATGTCCCACTTTATGTGCAGCCTAAAAGGGAGCCAACTGTCTCCTGGCCTGGTGACAACCGAAGTCACTTCTTAGAAAGCGGGCTGTGGTAACAGGGAGGTGGCGGAGGATGTGCCCAAGGGAAAACCCAAAATCGACAACGACAAACATGTTTATTGGGACCCGGGGGTGTGACAGGGGCCCCCAAGAGACAAGCTCAGCGTCCATTTCTCCCCACGCGAAGACTCGAGGGCATGGGCTTTGCTGGTGATTTCTCGACTGTTTTCACCTCCGATTTCCAAATCCTGGCCCAGCGACTTCCAGAAGCCCATGGCCTTGCCCGAGTTTCACGTGGGGGATTAGAGCAAGGAGGACCTGGTCTCCCCCTCCTGCCTCTGGGTTTGTGAATAATCAAAGGCTAATTAGCCACAGCCCCATGGGACGAGGAAGTCGTCGTGCAAGACATCTCAGAGGCTCTGGAAATAAACCGCGAGGTGGATCTGACAGAAGGCCAGCAGGGATGGCTGGGGATGAGGTCAGCTGGGGCCCAGAGCCCGGGGCCACTGGGGCTGCGTTTCTCCAGGGCCAGGACGACCCTTCGGCTCACACCAAAGACGAGAAGGAGGAGTCGTCAAGGATCTGGCCTTCCCCTGTCGGCTCACGGCTCAAGCTAATCAAAGCATGAAGAATCCAGAGGGAGCTTCAAGATGGGGAGGGCACAGGAATGACCTCCAGGCTGGCGTCAAACCGTCAGGGCTCCAATCCTGGCCCCTTCACTTCCTGGCTGTGTTAAAGGGTCTAACCTTTTTGAGTCTCAGTTTCTGTATCTGTAAAATGGAATCAAATGCAAACCCTCAGGGATTCCCCCTGGAAATCATTTTGGGGGGGAAAGGGAGGAACAGGGAAGAGAGCAGAAGTCCTATTTACTGATTCTGGTGCACCAGACACAGTGCAAAAATGTCTAGACTTATTAGCTTATTGAATTCTCCCAACAAGCCAGTGAGGTGTTGGGTATCCCATTTTCATAGGAGAACGTGGCGACTGACAAGGATTAAACCAATTGCTTGGGCCAGAGAGTGGAACCCCTTTTCCCCATGTTGTATTAGTAACACCACCGCACACACAGCACTCTGAACTTCTCTGCTGCTTTGAGGCCCCTCAAAGTCTCTGTGAAGTGTGAGGATGGGAGAAGGGGGTCCTGAAAAATTGTTCTCCCCCCAGCAGCCGTGTGACCTTGGGACAGTCAGTTTCCCCTCTCTGGCCTCGGTCTTCATCTGACAGGGAAGGGGCTCGACTGAAGGTCCTTCAGCTCTGACCTCCTGTGGTGCTCTATAGAGACCCAAAGTAAATGAGTAAATGCTGCCACCTACCTCAGGGCCTTTGCACTGGCTGTTCTCTATGCCCAGATATCCTCCTCCCAGATATCCTCATGGTTTACTCCCCAGGCAACTGCTTAGAAGACATCTCCTCCAAAAGCTCCTTTGCCCACCCACAGGCATTCTTTATCCCTCTCACTATGTTCCTTCCCATGCCGCTTATCATATCTGGGATGTTATATATTGGCTTATCCTCCAACTAGAATGCAAGCTACTTTGTTATATCCCCCATGTATCCATAAACCCTACCTAGTACGTGACAGGGATCGGGTAGACATCTGTTGAATGGATGTCTAAATGCATTAAATCCATTTCTGTGCACCTACTGTGCTCCAGGGAGAGTGGGAAAGCATGGTTAACCCCATCACCACGATGAAATCCAGCAACACGCAATTATCAACCTAGCCGCCATGTTTAATCGGCAAATCTGAGCTTCCAGAATGGGCGTGGGGGCAGCCGTAAGCCACAGCCTGACTTCATCACCAGACAAAGTAGGCTGGTGGGTTCTGTTTGCACAAAATACCGTTCAGGCCTCTCCATCCCGTCAACCTGCTCTTCAAGGATCTTACAGAACCAACCACTGCCAAACACCATTGGGTTTAATGACTCAGATGATTTTAATGGTGCAGCAGTCTTTAATTACAGGCAGCACGCTGCAGAGAGGGGCTGACGGCACCCTTCCTGGGTTCCCAGGCCCTCTTCTGCCTCCAGCTTTTCCAGCTGAGGTCACAATTTAGCCTGGACTCAGCCACCGAGAATTTGCCAGCAAAGTCGAGGAGAAGCGATTTTAATTTGCCCCCTGCGGATACTGAACCACGGCCACTCACGCTGGATTTCCCGGACTGCTAAAAGCTTATGCCTTATGCATGAAGGCCAAGGAGAGTCTGCAGAATGAGATCCTGCTCTTGGAGAAATTTCAGAAAGACCAGCGATATGGGAAGGATTCTCCTTCCTCCCAACCTGGTGGGTGTCAAGACTCGGGAGATGCCATGAGGTTGCTGTATCTGAGCCCTAAGCGTGCACCCAGGCCGCAGGAACGAAAGCTGGCTGCCCGGGCTTTCTTTTAACGAGATGAGAATTGAACTTCAAAAGCAAACGGTGCAAAACCTCGTAGGGAAATACCGGATGACAAAAGGGGAATTTGGTAACCAAGTGCCTGGAAGGCGCAGGAGTGGGGAGCCTCGTCTAAGTCAATGAGCGGGTCCCATGGAATCTGGGCGTCAAAACAGTACCTTGGTTGTTAAGAAAGTGGTGCAAATCGACCTGGAACGGCTTCGTTAAGAATTTCAGCTCTGGGGAGATGTTTCCATGCTCCCAACAAAATGCTATCTTTTAGCAAGTGTGTGGTGATTCCGTTTCTAGGAATTTAACCTTCAAGCCTGCTGGCACTTAAGTAAATGACACCTGTGGATGCAGGCCTGTGACAGCAGAGATTTTAATTGCCAAAGACTGCAAATAACCCAGCCTTCACTAACTGTGGCCTGGCGAAATAACTTACGCTATGCTGATACAGATGGAAAACAATGCAGCAATTAAAAAGAACAAGGCAATCCTATATGGATGAAACTGAAGAATCGACAAGATATATACATAAGTGAAAAAAACAAGACACATTACAGAGGGCGCAGTTTGTTGCCATGAGCTACAAGGAGTGGCTGGAAGCACAGTCTAGAGCCAGGACTCTCGAAACTGAATTCCAATTCTCTCTCACTAGCTCTGTGACTTTGGGCATCTCGCTGTACCTCTCTGGGCCTCAGTTTCTTCATCCATCAAATGGATCACTAAGAAGAGTTAATATATCTAAAGTATGCATTCTCAACGGGGGTGATGTTTTCCCCCCAGGGGGGCAAAAATTAGTTCAGAAGATGTGGTGGTAAAAAAATCTTAAGATATTACAATCATTTGTGGCCTTCCAAAGCTAAACCCTACCCGATAAATCTTATCCCTTAGTATTTAATTTCTCTCACCAGGGAGAATTGAAATTAAATTAAAGCTTTCTTCTTAGGAGGGTGATAATGAAAAAAAGGTCGAGAAACACTGATCTAAAGTATTCCGCAGCAGGAGGCAGATGGGGATGACATTTACCTTGCCAATGTGCTCAGAGCCTTAAACAAAACGATGGCTGTCGAGGCCACAGTGCTGTCTCGTTATCTGGGCCTCACCAAAACGCCGGGGGGGGGGGGGTTAATGCTGATGTCAACCCGCAGTTCTCAATGAGGAGCTGGGGTCCAAAGAAAATGGGACTAGGGCAAAGGGCAGAAGCAGAGCCTGAATTTTCGCCTGGTCTCCCTGACTGAGCGCTTCCCCTTTATGCTCTAATGACATCTGAAGACCACAGGGCCCAGTTGTTCACGCAGCTGCCCTGAGTCCACTCCAAGTCATGACAGGTCAACGCAGATGTCCAGATGGGTCCTCACCATTAGAGCATCAGTACACGATGGCGAGTCCAGCCCACGGACCGTTGTAGCAAACAGCCGGGAACTCCTGTCACATCCACTGGGAGGAAGTCTAGAGCTGTTCCACTGCCCTCACAGTGTCTTCTTGGCAGGCCCTCTGGAGAAATTTCCACCTGCCCCGAGCACTAAGCATAGCCCCATCTGCCATGAGCAATGGTCTGTGTCAGTCGTCTGGACACCGCGTGGTAGAAGGGAGCACACTGCTTTCCCCACTGGCTGCCAGAAAGCTCCAAGCCAGCTCTCAGGTGCCCTCCAGCAAGGTCTTCGTGGCCCGTGCTTTATGTCAATCCTGACTCCAAGTTATGGTCCCACCGTCACGTAGCCTTCCTTTGGCCTCAGTTTAATGTACGTGACCTTATTTTGTTTTGTAAACTGCCTCCACCCTTTCTAGAATAGGGAGAGGTGTCAAGAGATGAATCAATAAACAAACACACGGAACTCCAAGAAGTTCTAGAAAAAGCCACCACTGGCAGAAGAACCCATTGGGCCTCATCACCCAGTTCCCCAGGGACTTTCAAGTGAGGCTGGCAGGTGGGGGCTGGCCCTTTGGCCTGGAATGGGTGAGAAGGAGAGGAAGGAGGGAGAACGGCAGCTTTAGTCATGGTGGTCTCAACAGGCAGGTCACCAACTGATTCCTTGGGTTTCTTCATTCATTCATTCATTCATTCATTCATTCAAGACCTGCCATGTGCAAAGCACCGTGCTTCCTGAGCAGGATACAATGATGAACAAAGAAAATGACATGGTCCTTGCCCTCAGGAAGATTCTATTCAGTTCAGGGGTCAGCAAATGGCACCTGATGGGCCACATCTGGCCTGCCAGCCTCTTCTTGTACAGTTTCATTGGAACCCGGCCATGCTCGTTCATTTACATATTATCTACAACTGCTTTATCGCCACACCGGCAGAAGTGAGTAGCTGTGACAGAGACGATATGCCCCACAAAGCCTCAATTATTTACTGCCAGGCCCGTTACAGAAAATTTGCCAACCCTGACTTTTATTTGTGAGTATATGAAAAATTTTCCAAATCAACAAAAAAGAAATTCTGATACCCTCTCGAGACCCCAGTTTTCTCATCTATTAAACTGACAGGATAAGCGTGCCATCGTGAGGGTGAAATGAGAGGACGCACGGGAAGCCCTCAGAAATGAGCCTAGGACACCCGCACCCGCGATCTTCTTTGATTCTCGTTATTACTGATAGGACGACGGCTGGAGTCAGAAGAGGAATAACTTCAGCCCAACACGTCTTGAAAACACATTCAGCCACCTCACGCTGATTCTCGGAATTATTAGCTGATCGATGCCATCCTGGCACTTTACCATTTCTCTTGATTTTGAGATGAATATATTTTTGTTCACGCTTTCAACATTTCTGAAAGTGAGGCTTACCCTGATAATCAATGTACACATATGATTTGTTAATTCATATTTGTTGAGCACCAATTATGTGGCAGGCATTCAGGTCTATGTAACAACTTGTGAACAATAAATATATGGATGTATGGATATGTGTGTGTATATCTATAGTTGATAAGGCATAAATGATGCTCGCTTGGAACCTGCATTGGAATGGGGGAGGCCAACAGTAGTTGTATATAGCCTGTCAGGTGGTAATAACAGCTATGAAGAAAAATAAATCAGAAGGGAGGGAGAGAGAATGGTGGCAGTCCGAAATTTTAAAAGTGGTGGTCGGATGGCCTCCCCAGGAGATGACCGTTGAGCAAGGACCCGAGGGCAGCAGGGGACAGGGTGAGAGTGCCGGAATTTGGGAGCACAGGCTCCAGGCAGAGGGAAGGACAGGCACCAGCCCAGGTGCAAAGATGCGTATCTCTGGCAGCGTGTTTTTCTCCCCCTCTCCCCACCAACGCCATTACTCACGCTCTGCTATCCTCAGATTACGGAAATGCCCTATTTGTCCACCAAAGGTGTGGTGTGGAATAATGGCACCGGCTTCTGGACTTGGGACTCAGGTGAGGTGACGGTCACGTTTTATTTCAGCTTATTCCTCAAGCTCAGCTCCTCTGAAATTGCTGACGTGTTTTCTTGGCCCGAAACCTGCTGTAAGCCTTTGGCCAAAAGCATCACCTGTCAACAACCTAGGAAATCCACAGGTAAGATTTTTTTTCAAAAAGTCCTGGGAACCAAATGGGATGTAATCAAAGTTCCAGGACCAGTTAAGCCAGTCTCAGTTCCTTCTTTGCACTTGGCGAGTAACGCTGAAAGAGAAGGTGTTTGTTTTCACAGAATGTTCTCCTAGCGTACGCGGGAAATAAGTCTATTTGTATATATCCCCCAACTTTACAGACACGCTGTACAGACAGAAAAGAGTACGGGGGTGATGAGGTCGCGGCTGTGACATTCCTCCACCAGGATTCTCAGCAAACTCACCAAGAACAAAGCCACAGACCCAGAAAAGAAACGGCGACAGCCTCTGGGTGGCAAGGAAGACAGGACCCCAGCAGCCAGACTTCGTTCCACTGACAACTCACAGTGACCCCGAATATTCTCCGTTTTACAGAAGAGGGGACCCAGGCTCAGGGAGGAGCTGACTGGAAGCTCGTCCCAGGTCCCTACGTCAGGATGACCCTGGTCTTGATGCTCTAGAACGGCAGGCAAGTCATTCTCAGACTTGGGTTCAAGTTCATGCATCCATCGTGAGTATAAATCTACCGTTCCTAATCTAACGACCTTCTCTGATTTCCACGAAAACGTTCTTCTGGATTCGAGTGGATAGCAGACTAGAATGTCTGTGTGTGTATGAGAAAGAGGAGAGGAGAGGGAGGCCGGAGAGGGGAGGGGAAGAGAGATAAGCAAGGCTTTTTAGAAGAAACTCACTGAGGATGATGCGGACGGGAAGGGAGTGGAGAACAGAATCGTAAGGGCCAGTGAGCATAAGGGCAAATGGCTCCATCACACCTTCACATCTCCATCAGGTATCACAGAATCACAGCACAGCATCACAGCCAAGGACAATGATGGTGCCGTCGAGAACATTTTGCATTTTGGTCTTCAGCCCCTGTTTTATAGGGTAAAAAAGAGGTGACACATCTTCCACGAAGACACGTTAAATTTTGTGTGTGTGTGTGTGTGGCACTGACAGAGGTCAGCTTTAGTTTTCTGGAACCTTTACTTATAATACAGAATACCTTCTTTCTTAACAGCGCTGAACAGATGAAGTGTTTCTCCACTAAGCATTCATAACTGTAAGACCCCACAAGCCCCAGACTCTGGCTTCCGGAGAACTTTTCTTTCCAGATGAAAAGAGCCAGGTCTCGGGGCCCACACATGTGGGGAACAGCCACTCCTGTGTGCCGACCCCCCTTCCAGCAGACGCTCCGGCAGCCACAGGGAGCCCAGAGTGGCGGGGGGGGAGCGGTTTACTCACTGCTTCTAACCCAGCTGGGACTCACCCCTCACTCCTCTGGCCTCGGGGGAAAGGCTCGCCCTGGGAGATGGGGTGCCCTCTCCAGCTGAGGACAACTGTGCGCTTCCTCACTTCCCCTACACACATGGAGTGAAGTGCACCTGACATGGAACAGCAACTAGAAAGTCACCCCGAGAGCCTTTGAGTACCAGCAGCTGGAAGTTCTTGACCCTCCCTTGGCGCGTGGGGATCAATTTCCCAGTAACTTACCAAGCGCATCCTCCAGGATGAGATTAGGCGGCGGTGTTATAGACCGAACGTCTGTTTCCCCCCCAAAATTCACGTTAAAATCCTACCCCACCCCATGTGGTAGAATCAGGAGGCGGGGCCGTGGGGAGGTGATTAGGTCGTGAGGGTGGGGCCCTCAAGAATGGGATTAGTGCCCTTACAAAGGGGACCCCAGAGAGCTCCCTTGCCTTCTTTTTACCTTGTGAGGATGCAACAAGAAGTCGGCAGTCTGCCGCTAGCACCCTGACCTCAGACTTCAGACCTCTGAGAAATCAATCCCTTTTGTTTTTAGCCACCCGGTCTATGGTCTTTCACAGCAGGCCCAGCAGGCTAAGACAGGTGGGGATCCACCACAGGTGTATCCAAATGAAGAGAATTCAAAGGTAGGTGGTTGGGGGAGGGAAAAAGAGTGAGAGTATGAGAAAAAGTGAGAGAACCGGAGAGAGAGAGAGACTATACAACAGACAACCAAAATTCAGACTTTTTCAGACACCAGATTTTTGCCCTACATTCTGACTTTCTTCCTCATTTTACAGAGGAAGGTTTTGAGGCCCAGAGAGGCAAAGTGACCTGCCCAAAGTCACGCAGCTGGAGTGAGTCAGAGCTGAGCCTTGAACGTGAGCATCTGGTCTCTTCGGCAGTGAATGTTCTGGCAGTTGCTTGCTTGTGCTGCCTGGAATAAGTGGGCCAGCGCCTGGGGCCTGGGAATCCGTTAGTTATTTGAGCCTGAAGTTTGAATGCCCTATTTTCTGGAAGTCCAAACTACCACACCAGGGTATTTCTCTTTTTCATTACAGGAGTCATCTCTATTTTATTTACATTTGGCAGTGGAATAGATTTGAATCAAATGTGCTTGGGCACAGAGGAAATTTGACCTGAAAGGCAGTTTTTGTGGCAGGAAGAAAGCCAAGAGATATTTCCTGCCTTTCCAAGGTCCGTAACGTCCTGGTACAAGGGGGTCCATGCATGCATCTTTCCTAAGGGCTTCTCCGCACAGTGAGGTGGAAAATCTTTCCAATGACTCTGGCCCATTTGTAACTTTGCCCTGAATAAAAGGAGGGATTGATCGGGGCTTGGGCTGCTTCCATGCCCAGGGGCCTTCCTGCGCCCTAGGAGGCAGAGTCCGTGGCACTAGGCTCTGGCACAGCGCCTGGCGCCATAGCTGATACTGAGGAAACAGTGGTGGATGGAGGCAAACATGGGTGACAAGAAGAAATGAAGTTCGTGGAAAAGCAAATGTCTCGCTCAGAGCCTAGCATGCAAAGAGAGGTCAGGAGATATCTGCCCAAAGGAGAGGAGGAAAGAAGGAGGTTCAAAGAAATGCAAGAGTCCAGAACAGGAGCTGTTCAACTTCAGCATCACTGATATTGGGACCAGAGGGCTCTTTGCTGGGGGGCTGTCCTGTGCGCTGCAGGATGTTTAGCAGCATCCCTGGCCTCTACCCACTAGACCCTCTGCATCCCAGTTGCGACAACCAAAAATGTCTCTGGATACTGCCAAATATCCCCTGGGGACACAACTGCCTCTGGTTGAGAACGACTTGTCTCAAAGTGTCTGACACCCAGCGGGCCCTCACTCAGCAAATACCTGTTGGAAGAAGGCAGGGCCGAAGGAGCGAGGCGACAAGGCTGACCTGCCACCCTGGCTTGCCTCGGCTCCTTCAGCCGGCTCTTAGTCATGATGGATGAGCAGAACAGAGGCTGTCCACAGGCAGACAACAGCTCGGTTCCCAGCTGCTGCTAGAATGTCCTGTTTGTGCTCTGCCTTGTTAAGAGAGCTACTGTTCTGAGAACCTATGTTCACAGCCCTGAAGATTGCATGTGGCTGTCGCAGGAAACATGCACACCCCTCCACCTGCCTCTTATTCCTCTTCCTTCACAGGAGTCTTTGGAAGTGCTTCTTGTCCCCAGTGGTTTAATGTTCCTCCTTTGTGGATGACCCACTGCAGTCAAGAAGACGAAGAGGTATGGAGTTCAGCTGTGTGTTTGTGACTTGAGCTTAGACGTGGAGAAATTCATGCCTCTCTCCAGCGTCTGAACATACCCTTTGGTGGATACTGAGGGAGCTACACAGGGAGGCAGTAAAATGCAGAGGTCACAGGGGCACAGGTGGAGGAGCCACTGGGAATGGAGGTGGCAGGAAAGAGAGGTCACGTGAGTTCAAAGGCAGCTGGGCTTGGAGGCTGGTGCAGGAGCACATCACCCCTATAAAGATGGAATCAGATGGAAACTTCTAGGACTGCCTTAAGGAAGGAGCTACAACTGAGCTGAATTACCGGACACTTCCTTAACATCCTCCTCTTCCTCACACCCCGGCTCCCATCCTTCTCCAAGTCTTTCATCCACTCCTGTCCGGCTCCACCATCACCTGCACCTAGACAAGAGCGGCAGCTTCCTGTATAGAGGTGCCCCTGTATTTACCCTGCCCCCCGTTCTCCCCGTCTCCACCCAGCAGCCACAGTGACCCTTAGAGAAGGCAACTCAGATACCACTCCTTCGCTTAAAGTCCTTCTATTTCTTCCTATTTTTCTTAGGATAAAGATGGAATTCGCTCTGCAGCATGCAAGGCCCAGCTCCTGCCCACCCCCGGCTTCCCCCCTCCCCCTCTTTCTCTTGCTTCTTAGCATTCTCTCCAGCTATTACCAGGTTCTCACTCCGATCAGGACCTTTGCACATGCCACTTCCTCTTCCTAAAATCAGCCTTACCCACACTCCACTTCTTCGTTTCAGCTTAAATGTCATTTTCCCAGGGGAAGTCTGCTGACCCTCCCCTGCCAAATCCCACAGCTAAACAGCCTCAGGACACTGAGCTCATCACAGCCTGGCTCAGTGACTGACACCTGTCCCCACCACAAGATGACGCTGCCCGAGGGCAGGGCCCACGTCGGTTCTGCCCACGAATGTGTCTTCGTTCCTACTCAGTTCAGTAAACGTTTGGGGAATAAATAAATGCACTGGTGGGGAGGAGGAAGAAACAGGCTTGTGCCAAGTTTAAAAAGTGTCCCTTTCAGGGGTCACGTCCCATGGCTCCATTCCCAGACACCATTAGGGTAAACAAGGCAACAGGGAAGAGCGTGGCATCTGGCCTGCCCGGGGGCGGGGGGGAATAGGTGGCCTGCCTCTTCCCCTCCCCCTTACAAGCTTCCTTTTCCCAGCACCAGCTAGAAGCCGGGGCCTCCCTGCCCTCCCCCTCCGCCGAGAGAAGACCCACTCTCCGGTCCGGGATAATCAGCCTCTGCAAACCCACGCATCAGTTCAGCAGTAACAACAAATCGCCAAGTTCCACTCCTCTGGCAGGGCAGGGAGATGTGGACCCTGGCCCTGAGGAAGCCAGCAGCAGCAGCACCAGGGGGCTTGCTGGAAATGCAGACTCCCGGGCCCCACCCCCC
Source organism: Equus quagga (assembly GCF_021613505.1). Taxonomy (NCBI): domain Eukaryota; kingdom Metazoa; phylum Chordata; class Mammalia; order Perissodactyla; family Equidae; genus Equus; species Equus quagga. The sequence continues at coordinate 13,675,389 of NC_060273.1, read as the reverse complement.
ACAACTGCTGAATCAGAAGCTGCATGTGAACAAAATCCCAGGTGATCTGTCAGTGGGGGAGGTGCTGGGCCAGAGCAGGCTCATCAGAACCACCTGGAAGGGCTGGGAAAACTGCAGCTCACTGGTCCCCACCCCACCGCACCGCACCCCTAGGTGCTGAGTCAGGAGGGCTGGGGTGTGGCAGGAGAATTGGCATTTCTCTCCCGTTCTTCGTGCTGACGTTGCTGGTCCCAGATCACGCTTTGAGAACCACCGAGCGACAGCCTCATGGGGGTCCCGGCAGAGCTCAGAGGGGCCCATGAAGACGTTCTAGAAGAGGGAATGTGTGAGCTGGAAGGATGAAGGGGAGCTTGCCAGGTGACAAGGGTTAGGGGAGCATCTTAGAGCGCACCGCATGAGCAAAACTAAGCTGCATGGAGCAAGGGGTTCAGGGGTGTCACTCGTCGGCTGTGCCCGGAGCTTGGGCTAGGGCGGAGGGAGACGGGGGGAGAAGGGAGGGGAGGGAACCAGGAGGCCACAAAAGCTCTGCTTCCTCTTAACCTGCAAGTTGTCTCGTGGCACAGCACCGCAAAGGCTGGAATACACGTCCTCAAACCCCCCTCCTCCTGGTCATCATCGTCACAGCCAACTCTCATGGAATGCTTACCACACATCACGCCCTGTTTTAAGGCCTTACATACATTAACATTTCTTTCTTTCTTTCTTTTTCAAAGAAATAATTACATACTCACAGGAAGTTGCTAAGACAGCACAGAGAGTTCCGTGTTCCTTCGCCCAGCTTCCGCCAATGGTGACATCTTATGTAACTGCGGTGCCATATGAAAGCCAGGCCCTTAACATCGGTACAAGACTATGAAACCAGAGCACAGACCTTAACCGGTTTCACATTTTCTATGCACTCGTGTGTGTGTGTGTGTCACTGCTGAGTCCTCACGACAACCCTATTATGAACCCATTTTGCAGATGAGGAAACAGAAGCGCAGGGAGCATCAAGGACTTGCATGAGGCGGGCTGGGAGCAGACACTGAACTCCAGAAGTCTGGCTCAAAGCCACTCTTCAGTCTTGTGGCTCAAAGTCATTACTCACTTTTGCTTCTCTGGCAAGTTCTGGTATTTATGCAAACTCTTGTGGATCAGGGATGTTTCTGGGAACATCCACATCTGAAAAGGACTGCCGGGTGCCAAATGGAGGCTCCAGGCCCAACCTGAAGGACCGGGTTCTCTGGAAAAAGCCCCATGGGCAGGGGCCGAGCAGAGAAGCTGGGGAGAGAGCGCTGGCCACAGATGCCCTGTGCTGTTGGCTCCCAGGCAGCCTGGCTCCCAGCTCCAAGGTGCGCCTGTCCACCGGGTCCACCCAGGTACCTGGTCTGGTGATGTTTGCAGGGCTGTCCCGGGCTGTCTGCCAACATCAGGACCAAACGAGAATCTGCTGTTTCACGTCCCAGCCTCTGTCCTGGCGCCTGGCAACCCACAGAGGCTGCTTGTGGGCCAGGAAGCAGGAAGCCAGTGAGCTGTTCGGCCTTCCTCTCGGCCAACTCTCGGCCCCTGGCCGCAGGGGCTGGGGTGGGGTGGACGGGAGTCAGGAGAGAGGACACACAGAGAGGCCTTACAGCACCAGACAAGGGCCCCCTCATGAACAGGGCCTCCAGCCACACCGCCTTAGTGGCCAGCGACCTACCAGACAGGGCCCTCATTTTGCTGCTAACTTTTATGGCCTGTTGGGCTCCTTAGAAGGGACTGCTCCCTGTGCTTACAAATATGTCCAGGCAATCTAGGCATGTGGACAGGGACGCTCGGACCCAAGCACACTGCTTGACTTGTGGCCAGAGCGGTGGGGCCGTGGGTGAATTCTTTCCTTCTTCCACGTGGCCTTCCGTTCATGTTGCTATAATGCTGCCTGTGTAGTTAGGCAAAAAAGGTGTCCTTTCATGAGGGGGAAAAAAAAGTTCAAACCACGAAAAATTAACATTTAAAAAAATCCACTCCGGCGCTGGGAGCCATTTTCCCTGGATGTAGAAACAAGAGTCTTCGGGGACTGATAAATAACCTCAGCTCTTAACCTCTCCGAGCCTCAGTTTCCTCAACTGGAAAGTGTGGGTCAGGCTCAAAGGATCCCCCCCCAAACTGTCACCCTCCCTGCTCTGTATGGGAGAGAGTGGGATCGCGGGGGCAGAAGTAAGGGGGATCTTTCACTTCTGTTCTGCCCAGAGATTCCAAACGCAGCCTCGGACATCCATGGGTTGATCATCAAAGGTCGCATCAATGGGTCATGGTCATCAATTATCAGCCAATCCGCTCTGGGAGGGTCGGGGGCACTGGACAGGGCTTGTCCAGCCTCAAGAACATTCAGACCCAACAGTTTTAAAACATTCTGCAGGTCAAACCAGCCTGGAGAACCCCCTAGCGACCAGTTTTGATTTCGAAAGTCAACCCTTGGGTCCAGGAATCATTTCAACAACTCTGAAATCTTTGGGTCTGGAGATTCTGGAGAAAGCTCTGAAGCAACAGGCCCTCCTCGGGGGATGAACTGTCCACACGGCTCCCCACTCTGGCCAGGAGCTCAATGGGGCTCTAACGCCGGGAGCCTCCAGGCTCATCCATCACCGCACACTAGCCCCCCTGGGTGCCACAGAGGAGGAGGACAAGGGCACAGTCAGTCCATCCCAGCTGCACGTGGCTGGGTCAAAGTCATTTTTAGTGCCTGGTAGAAACCCCCAGATTCTAGATCCCAGAGTATGCATTACAATTTCCCCTCAGAGCACCAGAAGCTCCCCTCTCACCCCCATCAATGGCTTCACCTTGAATGACACTGACAGATCTGTGTTCCAAAAGAACTCATACTAGGAGGGGGAATGGACGCATAATTAGCTGAGAGCAGCATGTGAAACCAAACTACAATTTACACCCTCCCATTCCCTAAAAGGAAGGCCTGCAAGGGAAAACACAGAAACCAGAAAAACCACTACGCTAGAGATAGAAAATCAATAACCACGGTGGGGGAGGGGAAACTTTAAACACTGAAGCAAAGAGAATGATTCCAATTGACATTAGATGAGGCTCTGAGCTTCCTGGTGGCCAAAGCAAAAAGGGATGCCTTGTATTATAGAATTCATAATGGGACACCTGGAAACTTAGTCACAGAAAGGAGAAAGGCTGGGTCCTGGTGTGATGTGACCGGCAGGTATGAGTGAGGGGGAAGCAGTACGTAATGAGGTCCAGAGGTGAGTGGCAGCTGGGCTAAAGTTGGGCCTTTGGCTTTACTCCAAATGGCATGAGGAGCCACCTGTCGGCTTTGTGCAGAGGCATGGCCTCATCTGACTCATGATTTAAAGAACAGCTCTGGCAGCTGCGCTGAGAATAGCCTGCTGGGTGGCAAAGAGAGAAGGAGGGAGGCAGATGTGGAGGCTACGGGAAAACGCCAGCCAAGAGATGGTGCAAGCCCTTTGGATGACAGCCAGTCTGCTTCCTGGGTCTCCGCTCAACCCAAACTCACGCCTCTCTCCCTCCCTCCAGCCACCTCGATCTCTGTCCATTTCTTGTTCTGTGCATTTGTCACCTTGGGCATCTGCACATCCTGTGCTCCCCCCTCCCCCATCCTTTGCATCTCAGCTTAAATGTCAGCCCCCTGGGAGCCCTTTCTCAAGCCCCAATCACATGCAGGACCTCCCTCAATTCCAGACTCTTCTGCTTCTTTCCTCCATCAAGACAAGGGTATGTCTTCCATCGCCTTTCCTCCAGCACTGTAGCCCAGAACCAGACACATAACAGGTGCTTAACAAATGGGCGAACAAGTGACCTCGATGAGGTAGACACAGAATGATTCCTAGGTTAGGAAATGGAAGCGTAGAGACATCAGGCAACCTACAGGTGGATCCCAGGTCTGACTCCAAGGCCAGGGCCCCTGACCTTCCATCCACTTGCTCTGGACTCAAACCAGAAGATCTTGCCCTGATTTTACTCTGCAAGATTCTCACCATTGGATTAAATCACGATCTTTGTGCCTCAACACGGGGCCAACGAGAGTGTGATGACAATCCGCAAAGTTCCCAGAAGATGCCAGAAGACGGTTAGGAAATTGCGGCCGTCCCTGGGTCAGGCCCCAGCAGAGTGTGAGAGCAAAGAGGGATCAGGCAAGATGCCACCAGGCAGGCTGGCTGGCCTTACTGCCACCATGTTCCACCGCTTGCAACACAACTACCCTCCCCAAGGCACACAGCTTTGATCTGATCAGTTTTCTAGGCTGCAGCAATCAAACAGTGGAATCCACAGGAAATTAAGCTTATTGACTGAGCCTTTGGATAGCACATGGAGAAGATATTTACACGTGTCATCTGGGCCCGGGGCCAGAGGTTATTGGCAGCGGGTATTTACAGAGTTTCAAATGACAGCTGGGGGCGGGAGCGTGGGGGACCAGCCACCCTGCCTCCCTACTCTGTGCAGATTTCTGAGTCGGGGTCCCTTCTTCTGAGGCCCTGGTCTACCCCCATTTGGCTGCCTTGGATAGTGGAAGGATTTGGGGTGAACCCAATTGTCTGCACCACGTGGGATCTGAAAAAACTGACTTTTAAACCCCAAGCGGGCTTAATGGGGCTCTCTTCATTGACAAGGAGGAACTGCGAGCGATGCCATTTCTGGGTGTTTGCCTCGTGCCATCTCTTCACGGTTCTTTGAACTAGAACTTCTCCTTGCATCCTTTATGACGGAGAGGGGAAAGGCAACCTTTGAGATCCATGACTGCTACCCCAGGGGCCTGGGGAAGGCGTGCCCAAAGAAAAAGTAACCGTAAGTAAATAGCGACATCAACAGCTGATATTTATGGAACCCAGCGCACGTGCCAGGCGCTGAGAGGATATTTACATGCAGGATCTCATTAATCTCACGTGTTCTTTTGTAATTAGAATGAAATCCAAGCTCCAGATTGTGGCCTGTGAGGCCTTATGGGATCCAGCGCCTGCCCACCTCTATAAACTCCTCTCTCCTCTCCTCACTCATCCCCAGTTTCAACCAGCAGGCCAAGCTCATTCCTGCCTCAGGACATTTGCACATGCCACTCCTCTGTATGGAGTACTCTTCCCTACATCCTTGAATTCCATCTGTCTGGCTTATTCTCATCATTCAAAGCTAAAAGCTGGGCTCAAATATCACCTACCCCACACCAGCCATTACCGATCTCATCACTCAGTTTAATCTTTTTCATAGCTCCTTTCCACATCCTTGAAGTTTTCTCACTCACGTCTGTGCTGAGGTGTTTATAGTCTGTTTCATCTCGCTGGGCTCCATGAAGTCAGGGAGCTTGGATTCCTAGTATGGCTGACGCCTGGAGCGATGCTGGCACATAGCAGAGCCTGAATCAATACTCGAGGAAGGAAGGAAAGGGGACCCGGGAGCTGGCACCTGGGTTTAGTTGATCTTACTCTAAAGCCTGGGTTCCTAACCACTTGGCTACACTGCCCGAGCACAGGACACCCTGCTGAGTCGGCTTGACTTCCAAGGACAACACCAGCCCCCGGCGTTTGTGGGGAGGGGGAGATTTCCCCACAAGGCTGAGACTTTATTTTGTCCTATAAACCACTTGGCTCCTCCAGCAAGGGCAGGGTGGGGGCCCGGCTTGGTTCTCACATCTGGCCGCAGGTCTGCTCCCTGCACGCTAGGATCAGGTTGGCGCCTCCACAAAACGCGACGTCGTGCCGTGCAGGTGCCAATGATGCAGACCCCCGGCGCGCTGCACTGGGAACCCGGCCCCGTGAACTCGTTAACGATTCTACGAATGTGTGTGATGAACTTCCAGGCGCTCTGGACAACGCAGAGGCAAAGCAGAAAGGCGCAGCGGAAGAAAGAGTCGGCTGTTGTCAGGGGGTCTGCTTACACCCTTGCTGGGGAGCTCCCACTTTCCAGGCCTCGGTTTTCACGTATGTAAAATGGGGATAATGATGACACATCTATTGTAAAGAGCTTCCTCCCAATGACGCATCATTGGAATGAAAAATATCTGTTACAGAGCCAGCACTTCACAGGCAGCTGAGAAGCAGCCGGGAAAGGTCTATGAAATGCCTACTACGTTCAAGGTCAGTGGGCGCCTCCCCTGAGTTCTCTCTACCTCTTCGATCTCAGAAGCTTGACAGGAGGAGCCCTGTCTTAATTGTATTTTCCAGACCCCACATCCGAACACAGAGGCCGATCAATGAGCAGAGGATGAAATGGGGGCCATGCTGGAACATTCCACGTCAAAGCCACACAGCCTGGATCTGAATTCAGGCTCTCACACGAGCGGCGGGACCCTGGGGGAAGGATACGCTTCCGCCCCGATTCTGGGCCTTAGTTTCGTCGGCCATCGAATGGGACAACGGCTTGTGCCACCCGGCCTCTTCCTTCCTCAAACTTTACGTCCTCATGCCCTGCCTGTGGGACATCAGGTCTTCCATCGCTCCAAGCATGCTGAGTCGCGGGGAGTTTGCAGGTGCTGTTCCCCCTGCCTGGAACAGTCTTTCTTCCTTCCTTCCTTCAGCCACTGGCTGCTTCTCATCCATCTCTCAGCCTCTCCCGGCCACCCTGTATGAAACAGCCCACTCCGCTGGATTTGATAGCAGCTCCTTATTAATTTTCCTGTTGCCACCAACGTGCAGGTATAAATTAAGTGCTGTTTACTGGACTCCTGTCTGTGTCTTCCACAGACGGCGAGACTGTAAGGCTCCTGAGGAAAGGGCCCACGCCTGTTTTGGTCTGCAGTGTTTTTCCAGAACCCAGCACAGCAGGAGCTCAATAAAGATTCAATGAGAGAACGGAGGAAGGCTTGGCCTCTCCTCCAACCTGCACGCCCTAAGACCTTGCTCCAACCCACTCTGCAGAGCCTCGAACACACCACTCCCAATGCCCACGTCCACTTCTTCCTCCCGCCCCCTAAGGCAATGGGGCCTGGGCTCTTGACCACCTGACCTGAGTCGCATTCCTGGTTCCACCTCTTTTAGCTGTGTGATCTTGGAAAAGTTTCTTAACCACTCTGTGCCTGAGTTTCCTTACTGTTCAAATGGGGTTAATGCTAACAGTACCACGTGGCACATAAACATGAGGGCTCCCTGTGCCTACCTCACCTGTCACACAGGTCTGACAGCTGTTCAACGAGACAGCTGTTCCCAACCCTGGCAGCCCATCAGAATCACCTGGGGGCTTTCCACGATCATGATGCCCGGGCGGCGTCGAGAGCAACGACATCAGCGTCTCTGGTGGGGCTTGAGCGTTAGTTCTTTAATCTTCCTCGGTGCTTCCAACGTGGAGCCGAAATTGAGAATGGCTGTAAGCTCCTCCCCCTCGAAAGACCCCCTCCCTCCAGACTTCTCCGCCTGCATCCTAGCATCAGGTTGCAGCGTTCCCAGCTGCCAGCCAGTCTTACTTGCTCTGACTTTTCTCTAGAGCGGTGGTTCTCAGCGGGGGGCAATTTCGCTCCCTAGGGGTCACCTGGCAATGGCTGGAGACGTTCTGGATCCTGACCTGGGGGCAGGTGCTACTGGCATCCAGCGAATAGAGACCAGAGATGCTGCTGACCACCCCACAGTGCACAGGGCGGCCCCCGCGGGCGAGAACTACCCTGCCCCAAAGGGCAACAGTGGCGAGGCCGGGAAACCTGCCACAGAGTTCTCCCTTCTGGGAGTGTGGGGACAACGGGCCTGCTGGCAAGAGGAAGAAAGAAGGAAAAGCAAAAGGAACTTACCATTACTGAGCATCAGCCCCCAGCCACGGGCCAGGCAGATGTTTCTAGAATAGTGACAAGAGCTACTGTTCTCTGAGCGCCTCCAATAGGCTGCAGCAGGTCTGACAAATCTTCCTTAACCACCAGGCACTTCGGGGTTAGTGGATATTGTCCCCACTTCACAAGGTTCGGTAAGTAGGCCAAGGTCATGAAGCTTGCACACAGCAGATCTAGATTTCAGCCCATTTTTTTTGACTCCAAAGTCAAGGCTGCCCCACCTCCCACTTCCGGGGCCTCACCTGTGCCAGGCAACCTTCTGAATGCCTTACATGTATAAACTTAATCTCCACAGGACTCTGTGAACTAGATACTACTATTGTCATCAGCATCAGCATCCCCATTTTGCAGCCCGGGACACTGAGGCAGAGTGGTGAAAAGACACTTGAAGAGTTACCCACAGCTGGTAAGTAGTGGAGATGGGATTTGAACTCATGGAGCCTAGATCCAGAATGTGGCACACTCCCCCCCAACACTCTACTGCCTGTAAGAGAAGGATGAAAAGGTAGGCCAGACTCCTCCCTGCCTCAGCACCTTTGCACAAGCTGCTCCCTCCGACTCACACACCCTTCCTGGGGCCTCTTTGTCCAGCTAACTCTTCTTCACCCGTCAGATCTCAGCTTATATTTCACTTTCCTGGGACACCCTCCCTGACCCTCAGACCAGATGTAGTACCTTTGTTAAACTCTCTCCTACCTGCCCTTCTAGGCTTTCACAATTTACAATGAACTCATTGCTCGTGCAAGCGTTTGATTAATATCGGTCTCCTCCTCTAGACTCCAGACTCTGTGCGGACAGGGACTGCGCCTGCCTTGATGAGCACTGTATCCCTGGGCACCTGGCATGATGCCTGGCACAAAAGAAGCGCTCAGTCAAAGCTTGTGGTTGAATGCACGAAACAGAGGACCCGCAGCCAAGACAACAGCTGGTGTCAATCCAGGCCATTTCCCCGTCCCTGGTGAGGGCCAGAGCCATCCAGTGGGGCCCTGTCCAAACACCTGGGTGACAGGTCAAGGCTGCAGAGCTCTCCAGGCGAGGCGAGTGGGGGCCATAAACCAACTCCCCGGAGCCATCTCTTCTTCCTGGCGGCTGGTCTTTATCATTTTCCAATCAATGCTGGTTGGGTTCTAATTGATTTTCTGTGATATCCCTCTCCAGAAGGGAGAAAGGCTATGTTTACTGGGGCAGCACATAGAGGACAGCCCTTTTCTTCCTGCTGTATTTAATGCTGTTGCTAATCACGGAGATTACACTGAAACAATTACAACAGCTAATTAAAGAACAATGCGGTTTTTGGCATCTTCGAGCAGACGGCACCATCGGGAATTCCTAACTCGGGCAAAGGAGGGATAATTAAAACCCCGGCTCAACTCTCCCCACTCCAGCAGCTGGATCACGCTGATTAAACTGCAAATAAAACACATGAAACCAACACTTTGTCGTCTATCCAATTTCACTTAAAAGGGCTTGTAACCGATTCATAACAGAGAAGCCGTAAACAGCAAATTATTTAACTAAAGCCAGTTATGTCGTCATTGCTGTTTGCTTCGTTCGCAGCACTGGACTTGTGCATGTGGCCCAGGGGACGTTAGGCTGATGGAGTCTGAGAAACTGCTCCGAAGCTGATGCCACTCGCTCCTGATCACCGGCCACGGGATGTCACCACCAACCCACTGTTTTCTCTGGGCTTTTGATTCTGCTGGAAAAAAGATCAGGTATCGCACAGGTCCCTGGAAATGCCCAGTTACCCTAGCTCCTGACTCTACACCAAGGAGAGATGGCAGGGATCGTGACAATGCCAAAATAGAGCTAACATTAAAAAAATAACAGGTTTAAAACATATCTAAGTTATTCGGAGCTGGCCAACTTCAGATCTAACATGCAACCAGCATCTATGAAGTAAGAAAGAGCCTTCCTCTTGAGTTAGAGGAAGACAGGCCACAATAGCTGGATACACAAGCACGTCTGCTTTAGACAGAGACACTGAGACCCTAGCTCAGATCCTGTTGACACAGTTCCCAACTCACTCCAAAAAGCTTGGTTGTGTGGTTGGCTAGCTCCCTCCCTCCCTTGCTGCCAAGAGATAAGAGGGGGGAAAAGTGAGAAAAAAAGACAGGTCAAGGGAGAAAGAAAAAGAAGGCAGAAGAAGAAAAGGGAGGAAAGAGGAAATGAGAGACACTCTCATTGAAAGCAGCAAGAAGGGAGGGAAAAATAAAAATACCACGAGAGAGCAGACAGAGGAATTTTAAAAGCCCCACACGACCCGTGTGGATAGGATCTGAGAGCAAGCTTCCACCCCTCCCTGTGCTGTGGCCCCGGATGCTGGTTGGGTTCCAGAGTAATGCTTCTCCGTCCAGCCGAGCTGAAAGGTCTTTTTCTCCCCTCTCTACCACAGGCTGAGAGTTTTGTAAAATAAAACAAAAGATGAAGTATCAAAAAAAGAGGAAAAAAGGTCGACATGCTTGGATACCACGCAATGTCCAATTACTGTAAAAGTTTCTAAAAGCTTGCCCTCAATTTCTGAACTCGCTCGGCACAGAGAGGGGGAAGCACTCTGTGACTGGCGCTGATCCATGGAGCACACTTGGAGGGGCTCTTTCCTGAAACATCCCCCACGGGCACCGGGAATGCACTTAATCAGACTCATAATATTCTATTTAATGTTCAACACATGTTGTTTGGTGACAAAAAAATGTAGGCTTTCAAATGCATATAAATGCAAGAAACAAAGGCCAGAAAGGAAGTCACCAAAGATCTCATTTCGGGACAACGATTTTCCTTCTCTCTTTCCGTCTACTTTTTGCAAGCTTTTTTATAAAATGCCAACTTTTTTAACATAAAAAATAATGAAAGTTATTTTTTAAAGACTCTTCATCGATGATGGCCAAGAAACAAAAGATGTTTTATTGCGTCATGACTTAGAGTTATTTATATATAATTATTTATGTAAAATGTTATAAGAAGCATATTAATGATTATATTATAAAAACATAATAATTATCTATCACATGGTTCGATAAAAGTTGCATAAGCGCACGCAGCCACATGATGGAATTTTATAGAGACGATAAATACGATGTTTACAAAGAATTCTCTACGATTTAAGGAGATGCTTCTGCAATTGCATTGAACAACATCAAACTGCCAAGACTCAACCCTTTCTGACCCACAAAAACAGCAGTTTCACATGGTTTAATCTAACACAATAGTAAATGGAACATAAAAAGTTCACATGAATACACTTTGAGATCAACTACGTGAAAAACGCACACGCATGGAAAAGACAGCTAGAAAAAATACACAGAAAACATGTGGCATGGTGATTTGTTTTCTTCCTGGTCATTTTCCAAATTTCCAACCATGGGAACGTATCACTTCTATAAGTGGGAAAAAAAAAAAGCCATCCAATTTTTTTTTTTTTTTGAGGAAGACGCCCTGAGCTCACATCTGTTGCCAATCTTCCTCTTTTGTTTTTTTCTCCCCAAAGCCCCGGCGCATAGTTGTGTGTCCTAGTGGTAAGTTGTTCTAGTTTCTCTATATGGGGTGCCGCCTCAGCATACCTTGATGAGCAGGGTGTAGGTCCGCCCCCAGGATCCGAACCCGCAAACCCCAGGCTGCCAAAGCGGAGCGTGTGAACTTAACCATGCAGCCAGGGGGCCAGCCCCTCAAATTTTTAATTTAGGGAAATTGCTGGCATTTTTGAGAGATTTTTTTTTTTACCACTAAGATGAATACCATTAGAATCAATAACCACTTTCGAATACTGCAGAGAAAACTGGTTAAACTTGTGTGCACGTTTGTTGGGGCAAGGGGGGTTAAAAGCAAAATGAAATTCCTCAGTATTAACTACTTAGACCACTATTTATTAAACTCGCTCATCATCCCTCAGCATGAACTGAGCTGGAAGCAGTGTCTCTGTGGAGGAGGAAGAGGCTGTGATCAGGAGGGACCTCAAGATCAGAGCGTCCCACTTGTCTGAACCTACCATCCATCCTCCTGAGATGCCAAGGCACCATCCTCAGGCGAGTCAGTTCCAGTTTTTTGGGGGGCCTCAGTTCCTCCACTTTCAAAATGAGGAGTTTTGAAAGGCTGATCTCTAAGGTCTTTCCACGTATGACGTGTCATGATGCCATTCCATGATGGTCAAGATCGGCTACGTAAGTTGCAGGGCCCAGGGCAAAACGAAAACACAGGGCCTCCTACTCAAAAATTATTAAGAATTTCAAACCAGTGACGGCAGAGCATGCAACCAAGCGCATGGCCCTGCTGAGCATGGAGCCCTGCGTGGCTGCCCAGGACACACGCCCGTGAGGCTGGCCCGGCGGGTGGCAGAAGGTGAAATACAACCACCAACCAAAACAAAAGTGGGTTTAAAAGCATCTGGCAGGCCAAGCGTGTAGATTTAAATAAGAGCTACTCACAAGGTAGATAAAACACCTGTCAATAAAAATAGGTCACCACGCTCTGTGGAATGATTAGAAACAAACGACTATTGCCTTTTCACACTTGATTACAATCGGTTTCTATTTTAAAACCGCATCTCTGAATATGAAATTGTGCTTTGATTTCACAGGCAAGCCTGCCTTTCCCACGTCTCAGATTCCACCACTGTGAACTGGACTCAAAGAACGCTGCCTCCACGAACACCCGTGATCAGGATTAAAGCAACTCACAGCGAGCTCTAGCTCCTCAAGCTGCAACCTGAGGTTAAGATCTGGTATTTGCAAAGCGCAAGGAGCCAGCCACACTCACCACCTGCTTCCAGGGCTTGCCGCACCCTTGGCTTCCACTGGTCTGAACCCTGGGACGACAGGGCCGGCACAGAGAGGAGAACAGGCCAGGAGGAGACCCACACACACGTGTAACCTTGCTTCCCCGGACCTCAGCCACAGAGGACAGCTGAGGATAGGAGGGAGAGGAGGTGTCGCAGGTTCTCCATCAGACCCTGCTTCCTCTGTGTGCACTTCGAAGGAGCTGGATGATTTCTAGAGTTGAGAAGCAAAGCCAGCTGTTGGTCACAATCAGGCACATTGAAAACGGTGAGAAATAACAGGGGGTGAGAAATGCAAGAAGAGGAAAAATGATCAAAAAGCAGACAGAAAGATAAAAAAAAGGACTGGGGGCACTGAGTTAAGAGCTAGTCTTTTTTTTTTTTTTTTTTTTGCTGAGGAAGATTCACCCTGAGCTAACACTGTTGCCAATTTTTATCTTTTTTTTTTTCTGCTCGAAGAAGATAGCACTGAACTAACATCTGTGCCAACCTTGCTCCATTTTAGATGAGGGTTGCTGCCACAGCATGGCTGACGAGTGGTGTAGGTCCGTACTGGGGATCCAAACCTATGAACCCAGGCCGCCAGAGCAGAGTGTGCCAAACTTAACCACTACACCCCAGGCCAACCCAGTGAAGAGCTATTCCTGATGCCATTCTTGAAAACCAGAATTCAGAAAACCCCAGTGCTTGAAACGATGGTGAGATTTCTTCAAGGAAGGTTTAACACATGCCCAGCATACGATGTTTCAGAATGTAGGGAAATGGGTGACATAATTTAGAAAGATCCCCTAGGGGTAAAACTGAACTCTCTCGAAAATTAGGATTGTCTTACCCCCAAAGGCTGCAGTTGGCTGAAGTTTTGCTGTCCACGTGCGTATGTACAATATATGTGCATATTCACAATTTATAGCATTTCTATTTACGTATTTTAAAACATCTTTCTTATCACAGGCCTTAGAGTCTAGATCAGGGGTTTGTAAACTTTTCCAGTAAAGGGTCAGACAGTGGAGCCTTTAATCTTTGTGGGCCATATGGTCTCTGTCACAGTGGCTCAACTCCGCCTCTGCAGCTCAAAGCAGCCATGGACAGTCTGCCACAAATGGGAGTGGCTGTGTTCCTAAGGAAACTCCACTTACAGAAACAGACAGCTGGCCAAACTGGGCCGGTGAGCCAGAGTTTACCAAGCCTGGGTCTAGAACAAAGAACACAGGCTCTGGACAGGGCCAGACTTGAATTCAGACCACGACTCTGCCATTTCGTTACTCTGAGACTCAGTTTCCCTCTCTTATAATACGGGGATAAAATACCCACTTTGCTGGGTTATTATGGGCATCAAATGGAAAACATAACAGAGAATCGATAAAAGTTAACTTTCTTGCCCCAATAGTTATTCTTTCCATCAATGTATTTTTTTCTTCCTTTATCCATATGATTCTCTTCAGTCCACAATGGCCTTTCTTGAACGTTATCTCATTGCCCCATACCCTCCCCCTGCTCACGTTTCTCTAGTCTGGTAGACAGACATCATCAAACACTTTACTGATAAGAAACAAAGTCTCATGGAAATAGATATTGTAGCCAGAGGGGTAAAGTATGTTCGCAAAACCAGCAACCCCTGGCTTTGGGTCCGATACTTGTACAAACATGGACACAGATGAGTTTTTAGACACATCCACTGAGGAATCTACCCATGGATGCAAAAGACGCAGTCGACCTTCATGGTTAGGGGCGCAAGCTATGAGTCCCAGCTTGGGACCTACTGGATGTCTACCCCCAGCTAAGGCGCCTGCCTGCTCAGCTCGGGTTTCCTCATTTGTGAAATGAGGTTAATAATAAGGTAAGTTCTAAAAGGTCCTACTTCTCGATGTTGAACACTTACTACAGCATCGAGCACACAGTAGGTGTTCCATCACTATGTGTTGAATGGACCTATGTGGTGGTGAGGATCGCATGGGAACAGTATTCTCAGCCCCAGAGCCTGACACGGAGGGAGTGCTCCATAAATGGCCACTGCGTCAGTGACCCATCTACACACACACACACATATGCAAACACTCTTATGGACACACACACAAGGACACACACAAACCCGGTTGTGAACTCCACCAGGGTAGGAACCATACTGACGCAAGCATGTGCTCTCAAAAGAACTGTTTGTTCATTGATGAACATACAAAAAACACACAGATAAACAGAGAATTGCAAACAGCTGAGAGCTGGGCTGGGTTGCCCAGGGTCCTTGCAATTCTCCATCCATATCCACTGGTCCCCCAGAAGGAGCTGAGGAACAAATTGATCCAGACTTGGGATTATGAAATTTTGCTGGCTGGCTGCCGGATTCCAGAACACCACCACCCACCTTGCTCAAAGAACCACACCACTTCAGTCCCCCAGAGCTGTTCAGCAAAGCCGTGACTCCCGGATGCCACGAGGTGCCCAAGGCTGGGCCTTCCGTGGAGAACATCCCCGCCGAGATGGGGGATGGGCAAGGAGCAGTGAAATCCCAACACACATACTAGATGGCATGGGAGCACTGGAGGAGCCTCGAAGACTGCCCCTTGATCTGCTGGGATGGGGTGCTGTGGGAAAGTGCCAACAGATGCCCGCTGTCCTGCAGGAAGGCGTGCTTATGCTCCACCAGGGCCTGGCCAGTCCGCGGGCAGAGCAGGTGGGCCACTCTCCCGAGACCCCCTGGGCTCCATGCACAGGCGAGGCCGCCTCTAAGCCAAGAAGGCAACAGTCGCCTCTGGAGGAGGCAGGGTGGCTCCAGCTGCATGCAGCACACAAGGCCCTCTGAGGGCTGCTGGCCACGTGCCTCGCTCCCAGGCCGCGGCCTTCACTAGCCAAGGTAAAACCCTTGAAACTTGGACGTGGCGTCCAAACGAGGGTGGAGGCCGTGTCCTCCTAGCATTACATAAACCAACAGCCTGACTCCTTGGCCCCAAAACAGAATGAGCCAATGTCTGCCTCTGGCCATGCAAAACCAAACCCTCGGTTAGTCAGTGGAAAGCAGACATGGAGGGCCAGACATAGCCTTTGGCTGGAGGAACTCGGTTTGCTCAACTGACACATCTGTTTTTCATTAAATACTGTTCTTGATTTGGTTGGGGTTGTATTGCTGTTTTTGGGGGGGGGGGGCGGGAATTAAACCACCCTTTTGGAAAGAAGAAATCTGTGTGTATCGAATATGTAGATAGAAAAACACACACACAAATGGTAGATGCTCACATCCCCATTTCACTGACGGGCTTATCGAGGATACATGACGGAACTGCTGATAAGTACGACAGCCAAGACTCAAACCCAGATGGGATGACTCCACGCCGCCCGCTTTTCCCCACCACACAGTGGGGGAAGGGCTAAACTTCATATGATGTGTGGCCTTATCATCTGTGGAAAACCAGGAGGCGCTCCAACGGCCTGAATGTAACTTCCCTGCCCACTTTGCTCCCTAGGATAAGGTCGCCAGGCCAAACCCTCCCTATCTCAGGGACCGGGCACAGTTCCTGCTCGGAATTATTCCAACGGGACAATCACATCCTCTGGTGGGAACCAGCAGCCACCTCACCTCTTGACCCTACAGAGTCTGTCTCCCACAGCCCCCGGCTGTTGACTCGTCGGCAGGAGCCCCGGAGAAGCGTGAGCCACGCCTAAGAGCAGAGCGCCCATGCACCTGGAGAGAGGTGACAGTGGCTGCAATTAGAGGCAAAACCCTGATTAACTGAACTCAACTAACCAGAACCATCCACTAACTGAAATCTCTTCCTGCTGCCTCGGAGGAGACTTTGAGCTCAGAATCGAGAAAATCACAATTTAAGAAGAAAAATTGTTTCCCGAGCTTTTCTCAGGTTCGGCTTGGCGCCAGCCCAGTGTCCATCATCGTGAGAGCCATCTGTGTAACCTGAAATTTTCTCGTAGCCATGTCTTTAGGAAAAGTCAAAAGAAATGGGAGAGATGGATTTCAAGAATCTATTATATGTAACCCAACACATTAAAAATATTATCATTTCATCATGTCATCAATGTGAAAAAGCATCAATGCAATATGTTACATTACCTGGTTCCTACCACGTCTTTCCTGCACCCAGAGCACAGCTCAGCTGGAACTGACCGCATTTCCAAGCTCGGTAGCCCCACTTGGCTGGTGGCCACCATATTGGACAGCATGGCTGTGGAGCTAAGGTGTGAAGTGCCTGTTTAGAATTCTGATTCTGGACATTCACAACAAACTGGTCATCAGTCAACAACCGCTTGCTAAACGTCTTCGCCCAACTGGTACATCGTGACTGACAGGCTGATCTTGGGCTCAAAGGGGTCTATGAGGATCTGGAGCAGGGGCTGCCAAGCCTTTCTCCATAGTCAGGGCCTTTCCCAGCAGAAAGGTGACTGCAGTGGGACCTGCCTGCCATGGCTGCCACCCCACTACCTGCCTCTTTCTTAGACTTGCAATATGCAAGTCTTCTCCCCATCTTTCACTTAAACTCATACTTTAGAGCAAAAAAGAGTAAATCCTTCTCTGAAAAGGCCTTTTTCCTGCTAACCACCTAGGCATGTGTAGAGTTTGATGGTGTCTACAAAAACCTTTTCCAAAGGAGCGTGGAGTCTAGCAGGGGCGGTGACATATCCCATGCTAAAAAATCAGTTAATTGTGGATGCAATACAAACCAGCTGCTGACTGCTTGGAATGACGGCTACCCAACACAGGGAGCAGGCACCACGAGGAGGAAACTGAGACCAGAAAATGAATGAACTACCCACCCGCTGCGGTGGGATTCCAGAAGAGGACAGAGGCCACAGTCACCTGTCCCAGATTTCACTTATCTGCTAACTTTTCCATTTTTACCCTAATTCATGTGGCATGTGTAGTTTTCTTTATTTACCACTGCCCTCTAAATCAACTCATCGATTTTTTTAACAAACTAATTTAAAAAGGAAAGACTACCCATAAATTGGAGGAAAAACAAGTATAATTTGCCATAAACAGAATGCAACTAGAAATATAAACAGCTATTAATTTCTTTAAAGTTTGTTTATGCACCACGTGAATTATCTTGTGCGCCGCCAGTTCACATTCATCTCTTTGGAAAAGGCTGCCGTGGAGAAGCTGAGGCCTGGGGAGGCTGTCTGTAGGAGGAGAGGGAGGGAAGACCCCAGGTGGGGGGCACAGTATGGAGAAAGGCGCAGAGGGAGCCGTGGCTGGAGCATGGAGCAGGTAACACACAGAGGAAACTGACACCCATGTAATTGAATCACCATAAACAGATCCAGTTACAATGGATTTAACACCCCGGGAATGCGGACTGACACACTTTGGAAATATTTTAAAAGCAAGAACTGAAACAATAGCCTTCTCCTAACTCCCAGTTAACCAGAAAACAATTAACCCAAGCCTCAAGTGCAGCTCCCCAGCGCTTCCCAATCCTGTCATCTGATTGCACTTTTCCAGTGGGGAAAAAAAATCTTATTTCCTGGACGATGGTGAATTCTGAATGCAGGTGTCCAAGGTCGGGGGAAGGGGATGGGGAAAGGAGAAAAAGAGATGCGCATCCAATCACAGGATGTTGACACTGGAACCCCATCCCCCTCTGGGGTGTTTGTGTGTGTGTGTGTGTGATTCTCCCAGGGCCACCCCAGGCCCTCAAAGAGACACACATACGCTGGAAAAGCTCAACTTCTAAATTGGTCAGGGTGAGTGTAGCCAGGCTGAATTCCACGGAGGAAGGACCAGCCTGACCTTTGACCTGGCTGAGCCGACATCTGCAAATTTGGGGGCTTTTGCACGTGTGACAGAGCAGCCCCTCTGCCTGCCAGTGGCTGCCTCCTCCGGGCAGGAAACCTTGACAGTGACGAGCAGTCCCAGAGAAGACTCTTGCCTGCTCTCTCGAAGGAAGCGCCGTGCGGCTTTCCTGCCTGCAAAGCCAGAGACGATGCTCTAAAAACCCCTACAAAAGAAAATCATATGCTCCGCAACACGATGCTCGTTCGATGCTAGCACGACATTTTATAAGGTCGTATATAACACCAGCGTGGCTGTAAAAAAATGATCATTCAGCCCCAGAAAGCCACATAAATCCCTGCAAAGTGTAGGTTTATTCTTTTTAAAAGTGGTTTAATTCTTACTACCTTTTGCCTCTGTTCATCCCTGGGAGACAGCTGCCAGCTCTGAACTTGGAGTACTGCAATTGCACCCGAGCTCCGGGTGCACGAGGCCACATTGCTAAGTCCGAGGAAGCTCCCCCACGGCTTGATCTTCTGGGGAAACAGGTGTGGGAGGCTCCTTAAGATCTCCTCCACTCCACCTGCCCCTTGACAACCTCCCAAGATAGTGCACGAACTCCCGTGTTCAAGGAGGATCTTGTTTAAGGAACGTCTTCCCTCCAAACTCGTCCTTTATTCACGCGTTCCTATCTCAGTTTTTTCTGCGCCCTCCTCTCACTTGCCAAAATCCTGTCCTGTCCACTGTACATATTAATGGCTCTCAGATTTGTCCCCTCCTCTCCTTCACCACTGTCACTGCCCCAGTTTGGGCCTTCATCATAGCTCTTCTGGATTGAATGTCCCTTTTCTGGACCTCCTGCCTCCAGGTTCACCTTTCCAATCCATTCCCCAAGCAGCAGCCAGAATGATCTTCTCAAACGGATCTTGCACCCTGGTTACTCTGCTACTCAAACACCTCCAGTGGCTCCCCATTGCCTGCCCGATGAATCTCAAGCTCCCTGATGTGGTCCATGTTAAATGGGCCTGTGTCTACCTCATCAGTCCCACCTCTTGCCATTCTCTGCTCCTCACCTGTTCACTAATACCCTATTTCTTGTGATTTCCTGATAGGACCCATTATTTCATCTCTGTTCTCTCTGTCAGTAATGGCCTCCACGTCCCCTCGTTGCTGCCTCTCCTGGCCTACTCTTACTCACCCTTTAGGACATGGTGTGGGCAACGGCTCCTCCAGAAAGCCTTCCAGGATTGTTCTGGGTTGTACTGGGGTGCTTCTATATTATCATAGACCTGATAACACCCCACGACGGAGAAATATCAAAAGCCCATTTATCTTACAACAATTCAACTATAAATGGTCAAGACAAACAAGAAAGGACAGAGAAAGACAGCAAGATGACGCATTTAAAGAATGTAGGTCACCCTGTTCACCTTTTCCCTCCATGAGTCTACACCATCTTGCAATGATGTGTCTCTCCCTCTAGCCCAGGGGTCCTTGTCCAGGTCTCCATGGACTCGGGGGTCCATGGAGAGAATTCTGGAGGTCTTGAATATGTACATATTTATTTTCATAATCGTTTTCACTAACTCTAATGAAATTTAGCATGTCCTTCAGTTACAAATGTAGGCACCAGACTACAGAGGCCTCAGATAGTGTTACACTCAGATAGTGAGACCCTGATGCCAAAAGAAATTACAGAGATTTCCATATCACAGTGCTTTAGTGGCGGATGTCTCCAAATATTATTTATACTTGTCACTACTACGAGATTACAGTAGTTCTGAGACCTGCTGCCAAATCTAGTTCTCTAATGTGTTAATAAAGATGCAAATGCATTATTACTCCAAACATTTGTTATTTTTATAGATATTTGGATAGCTGTATTTCAATACAACTGCCTTCCTTTGTAATCCTATGCATTTATTTTTTGCATTTAAAAATATTATTCAGAAAAGGAGGCAATAGCTTTCACCAGATGCCAGAGGGGTCCATGACACAGAAAAAGTTAAAACACTGCTCTAGATGGGAGCTCCACAGGCGCAGACCACCAGGTCCTTCAGCTTCCGATCTCTGGTACGTGAAGCAGGCAGGGGTCAGTGCATTTTATATGAACTGAGATGTTCTATCTATCCATCTTTTAATCTATCCTCCCTTCTTTCTTTTCTTCTTTTATTCCATCCTTCCATCTGCCCGTCCATGGTCTTCCATCCCTCTCTCCATCTATCTGATCCGGTCTACAGTTCTGACTATGGGCACCTCTGCAGTCGGCCCCCAGAAGCACATCTGTAGTGTAGCTGGGGACCTGGGCAGGAGGAAATGTGACTCAGTGTGGAAAAGGTGACAGCGCTCCCTTGACTGGCCTTGGGCATGTCACTGAACGTGCCTGTGGCTCGGTCATCTTTCAGGCGCCTCGCACAGAGCTCTGCCTCCAGCGCTCACACCACAGGCTGGGGCGCCAAGCCCGGGCGCAGCCGCGTGCCTGGGTCCAGGCCACTCGCTCCCCAAAGCCAGGGAACGCTCTGGCTTTTCGTTTTCAAAATATGAGTCGTTGAGCCTTAAAGGAGAGTCACCAAATTCACCAATCTGTGTGGCACGGTGGCTAAGAGTTCTGTTTCCGTCCCAATACCAGCTCCCCACTCACTCACCACGTGACATCTGCCCTTGGGTGAGTGACTTAACTCGCTCCTCTCCCAGCCTCAGTTTCATGATCTGAACGTGAGGATACTCACCAGGCCTCCTTCACAGGGCTCACCGGAGCACAAAGCGAGTGAACACAGGTCAAGTACGTAGCACAGTGGCTGGCAGACAGTAAACACCCAGCATATCTCTAGGGAGGCGGAGTGTGGGGGCGCTGCCATCCGGCACCCAGAACGGAGCCAAGGAACTCATCCACACATACCACCCCTTAAAAAGGCTTCAACCCACTCATCTCTAAAATGCAAATCAAAACGGCAAGACACTGTTTTTACCCTTTGGTTTGACACACATTATACAGATTGATAATCACCTGTGTTTTTAAGGGGGAAACAGAAAGTCACTTTGATGGGCGATGCGAAGACACCTCCGTACACGACAACTCAGCTCTGCTTGTCAACATGCAGACTGAGCACGCCCTCCGAGCCAGCGATCGCAAATGCAGTCATCACCCTACGGATGATGTACACACGCAACTGTAACAACATATGTGTACAAGAATGGCAACAGTGTTTAAGATAGGGAAAAAAAAAGAGAAACAATCTGAATGTCCACCGACAGGAAACCAGTTAAATAGATGATGGAATATTTAATTCAGTCAATTAATATTTACTGAGCAGTTACTACCTACCAGACACCACGCTGGGTGCTGAGAATAGAGCTGGACGAAAGAGAAGGCAATGAAACACAACGAGGGAGAGCGGCACGTGCTGCTGTGCAATGAGGTCTAAGACAGAAAGGAACAGCAAGTTATTATCAAATGTTTCATTCGATTCCACTTCAAGGAAACAGAATCCATGCCTATGCACACACCACACACACACATCGCATGTTAATATGCACAGAAAACTCTGCAAGGAGAAATGGGAAACCTGTTCATAGTAGTTACCTCTGAAGACTGGGGAAAGCGATACGGGAATTGACTTTTCCTTTGATACTTTTTGTATTAAATAATTTCATTTCTTTTTTATCATGAGCTTGGACTGCTTTATAAGCTTCCGATCCACAGGAAGTCCAGTCGGCTGACCTCTCAGAACAGCTCCAGAATTAAACCACTTCTCTCGGCCTCCAGCATTGACACCCTGGTCCAGTCACTACCACGGCCCTGGATGTTGCAACATCCTCCTCTCTCGCCCATTGCCCTGTTCCTGCCCTTGACCAGCTGCTGTGAATTTTCAGCAGGGCAGCCACTGATCCCATTTTCGAAAGTCAAGCCGTGTCCTCAAAATCCTCTGATGGCATCCCAGCACAGAGCGAAAGCAAAGTCCTTTCCAGCTTCGACAAGACCCTAATGATCTGGCCCCACCTCTGCTCCTCTCTCCCTTGCTCACTCTTGCTTTGGCCACACTGGCCTCTATTGTGCAATGAACATACCAAGCACATCCTACCTCAGGGCCTTTGCACTGACTGCTCCCCGTTCCTCCAGCTACCTACAGGGCTTGCCCACTCATGCTCTTCAGTTCTCTGCTCAAACTGCCTCATTTCCATGTGGCCCTCCCTGATCCCACCAAAGTCAAAGGGCAACCCCTCCTCAACTGACCAGGCCTGGCCCACCCCTCCCCTGCCTAACTTTTCTCCTTAGCACGTGTCACCATCTGATATGAAATCAACTCACGTCTCTCATTACCATCTATCTAGAATCTGAGTTCACAAGAGTGGGGACTTCTGCCCTGTTCACTGCTGTATCTCCAGCCCCTAAAACAGAATCTGGCACATAGCAGGCACTCCATAAATATCCACTGAATGAACGAATCAATAACATAATAATAACAGGATAAAACAATATACTACGGATAACAGCAACTAGGAAAAACAAATCCAGAAAAAGATCTCATGTCCCAGAAAGAAAATCAAAAAATAAATAAAAATTACGAAAACAAACAGGTTTCCAGCCATTGCCGCCCTCAGAGAACAGGGTGGAGGCACGCCCAAGGAGAAACCGAGACATGTAAACAGCTAACACCCAGCAGAGCACACAGCGGCCGCTTGTTCTGGGCTGATGCTCCGCACACAGGACCCTTTCACAAGCCGCAGGGTGAAGACCAGCCTGTGTGAACGCAGGTCAGGGAGTCCAGGAACCAGGGAATAAATACGAGCCGAGCTGAACACGGTACAGCGTCAGCCCCAAAGCCACAGACTATTTCCGGGTGTCGGGCCAGCCCACACCCTCCTGAGAGAGCCAAACCACAGCCAAACTGCCAGCCCCACGCCGGCGGCTTCTAGAGGACCAGGCTCCGGGCCACGCCTGGGACAGCCCTCTGGCCACCCGGCAAGGAGCCCTCCACCTAAAAGCGACTCAGCCATGGTTCACAGCTGGGCCCCAGGGTCTCCGTCCCCCAGGAGCTCAAGGGGCCCCTCCCCTCCCTGTGCCTCAGGGTTTGCTGTTTTAAAATGGGAAGAGGAACCTCAGAGCTTTCTTTGTATCTGTCTCACCCACACGGCAAGGATCGGCCTGCGCTAATCTGTTCACAACCCCGGCCCACATGGCGTCACTTGAGAGCAAAGACTTAAAACCCAGTGACATTTACAGGGAGGCGTCCAGCCAGCAGACCTCAACGCAGCCTCCCCAGTACGCTTTCATTACACGGTCCTTGCAAGCCACACTTGGTTAGGCCCATGGCTCTCAGCCAGGGGCGGTTTGGCCCCTAGGGCACACTTGGCAATGTCTGGAGACATTTTTGGTTGTCACAACAGGAGGGACGTGGGTGCTCCTGGCATCTAGTCGGTAGAGGCCAGGGGTGCTGCTAAACCTCCTACGGTGCACAGGGCAGCCTCCACAATGAAGAATGACCCAGTCCCAAAAGTCAGGAGGACCGGGCTGAGCAACCGTGGTCAGCGGAGCAGCAGGCCAAACGAGGTTGTCCTGGGGAAGGGAGCCTCCGGTGACATCAGGCTGGAGGCAGAACACGGTTCACGAGAGCTTGTCGCCCCACTGCCTGGGGGCTCCTGAGATGGGTCTTGGCAGCCAGCTGCCTAAGGAAGCTGAAGGACACTCTCGATCAAGGTTCCACTGGCTGGCCATGTCTGAACACACCCCCGGCCAGACACGAGCTTCCAAGGCCTGTGGGAGAGGTGAGGCCCAGAGGCCAGCAGCTGACGTCTTTCTTCTAGAACTGTCCTTGACTCTGCCTTTCTGCTGAGCGCTCGGCTGGGCTTCACCGTGGTAACGAGACAGGCGAACGTCCCAGCCCGCACACAGGACTCAGCGCCTGGCTCAGCCGCCAAAACCATCCTGGTATTTTAACTAACGCTACTCCCCTCTCTGCAAAGAGGGAACCAGCCAACCAAACAGAGGAGGAAGAATGTTCCAGAACAAACTCCTGCAGAGCCAGTACCAATGTCCTCATCCTGGCCAGCGCAAAGGCTGGGGAGACAACGTAGCGAGCCGCAAGAGCTTTGCTCCCCAGGCCTGCTCCCAACACGAGAGAAAGAGGGGGGACTGGTGTTTACAAGTGACAATGGGGTGCCCTCAGTTCTTCCTCGAAAAGGCCCTAAGGAGGTAGGTGTTGCTGTGGGTGCTTTAACTAGTGGGGAAACTGAAGCCCGGGTGGCTGAGAATCTTCTGGAAGGGGATGCATTCAGTGAGTGAAGAGGCCAGGATTCGAACTCAGGGCTCTAAGAGTAACACTAAATGCTTATGACATGCCAGGCACTGTTCTGTTGCTTAGTGCATATTAACACATTTGACAATCCCAAAACCTGGGAGGCAGGTCCTGCGGGTACCCTCACATGTTGTAAAGAAATGGAGGCATGGAGAGATGAACTGGCGTGGGGAAGGTCTCAGGGCAAGGAAGCCAGGTGGTCTGCTGCAAAGGCCACAAGACCTTTCCTGCCTCGCAAGTGGCCGCCCGGGGTGGCAAGGTCCAGGCTGCTTTTGTCCACTCTGCAGCTGAGACCCTAAGGGGACTCAGATGTTTGTCTGTCCAGGGGGTGCCACAAACACTATGCCCCAGGGGCCAGTTGGGGGAGGTGCTTGAATAAAGGAGGCCATGTGGGGACTTTTATGAACAGGGAACCCTGGTGACCTCGGCCAAAGGTGACATCTAGAGGCTCCATGTGGATTTACCCTCCAGTTTTTCAACACTCCTCCAACACTCTTCTTCCCCACAAAGAAAAAAAAAAAAACCTATAAAAACTTCTGGAGGACCAACAGTACCCATGTGCTGTCGGGAGACGGCCACGAGGAGACCCCTGTACCATGAGAAAGCCACCTCCTGCCTCCCATCACCCATGCCCAATTATCATTGGGGCAGCGAGCATCTGGCAAAGATGCCACTCCAGGCCTCTTGGACAGCTGGCGGTCCCTACTGCTAGCCCTGAGCTGGCTGGGTTTTTCCTTCTTGGGACAATAAAATTGTACGCTGTCCTCGGTCCCACCCCTCTGGCACCTGCACCATCGCTAACCTCAGTTTTCCATCCCATCTTCTTCCTTCCAGTGGAAAAATAAGAACTACGGTTCCCAGAAGAAAATTAGAAGGGGGTTATTATTATTAATAAGATGTTCCTTTCCAGAAAGGCAATCAAACTGGGCAAGGAGGGTTGCACTGGGGTTGGAACTGGGGCCGGTCCCACCTCTCCATCCCGCTGGGAGAGGACATCTCAGCCCCCCGGCCAGGACCACTTGAGTTGGAGAAATGGCAACATGCTGGCCCTCCCAGTGGTTCTCCGGGGCACGAGGAGAGGCGGTGGCACTTCTGAGAAATCAGATTCAAATGCTAGGATGGTGATATTTCCTGGAGTTGTGACAGAGAATAAGAAAAGAAGAGTTTGGGAAGGCCTTGTTTGCTGGCAGAAATCATCTCTCCTCTCTGTCTGTCTGTCTGCTCTGGGGCTGCCGGGAGGAGCCGACGGCCTGCCCTGTGCCCCTTCTCATCATAGCCCTCAGTCCGTCCCCAGGTAAAGAGCCCTTCACTGCCTTGAAGCCGTGACAGCCAGAAAGGGTGCGAGTGAGAGAGAAGACTCAGAGCCTCCCGTCCTCTGCCTGGGGCATCTCTTCTCACTTACGTGGGCTCCCTGACGCTTTATTTAGCACAGTGGTATTTAGAATATCTGTGTCTTGGCTTGGTTTTGGGGAGAGGTTGCCACAACAGAATGAGAGCTATGATTCTCTGCCCAGAAAAATGCTTATACACCCACAATTGGGTATTCAGTGTCAGGAGCTTCACCTCGCATCCATTGGGGGACCTCTCCTCAGTTTGAAGACCCCCTACTTTATCAAAACAGGACATGAGATGACAGTGACTCACCCTGGGAAATCCCAGGGGCAGTGCTGTGTTAGCAAGGGGCTGGAGGCAGACCTACTGCCCAGGTCAGGGTCCCCTGAAGGAAACAGATGCCACTCTCCTAAGGGGCTAACCACAGAGACTTTACAGAGGGACGCGTGCAAAGGGAAACCAACAAAGGACGGCTGTGCAGCAGGGCTAGCCAAGGCGGGGAGCTGTCACCACCCCTGGTGTGATGTTATCAGATCCTGGAGAGAGAAGCTGTAGCTATGCGACAGGGTGGCCCAGCAGGAGCTGTGGCCCTGACAGGCAGATACAGCCAACCTACGGAAAATGACCCCCATCATGCTGCCTTCCCACCCGCCCATCTCCTGCCAGTGCCTCCGCTTGGCCGAAGCAATGAGAAGTCCCCGCTGATGAAATCCATCAAGGTGAGCCTCTGGGGGCTCAGAGAACGGTGGACAGTGGATCTGCTGGTGGGCGGGGGTGGATAGAAGACACTCAACATGCTTTATCTCCCCTGAGACCTCTCTAAGACCCAAGATGGAATCGGCAAGAGGATGTGGGAAGAAGACGTGGGGCTGTTGGTCCTCCATGCTGAGCCTGACCCTCCCGTTGCCAGGAACCACGTTTCATATCGGACTAGCCCTGGAGGAGGAGGAGCTGAGGGATCCTGGTCTGCCACGAGGATGCTGAGCAAACGCACAAGTTGTTGAACCACTCTGGGCTTGCTCACGTGCCGAGAACAAAGGCAGACCCCAGTGGGCCCTGAGAGACCCCACGGGGGTGGGAGGCACAGCAAACGCGGCAGGAGATGAAGGCCTGGGCGGGGTTCCTCCCTTGTCACTCAGAAGCGCATGGTGTTGGAGCAAACACTTAACCTCTCAATGCCTGAGTGTCTTCACCTGCAAAGGAGGGGGACCAGCCCCTTCCCCAGGCACTGCTGTCATGATTACACGACATCACGCATCAAGAGTGCTTAGCACGGTCCTAGGCACAGAGAGAACACGTGAAAAACATAACGGGAAGCAGCCCCTGAGGGCCTTTCTGGTTCTTAAATTCTACGAGTCTGGGCCCCGAGTATTGATTTCTACGTCCCTCATACACCTCCGTCACGCTGCTATTTGATGTGAAGGTGATTTTCTTGACTGAATTATCTCGATAACTAGAACCTTCAAACTCAGCCTGAACATTCTAATATCAGAACTCGCTCTTTTTAAGCTCCCCGGTTTGCACAGCCCTGCCCCCGAACCCCGTGGAGAAGACAGACTAAGCCTCCGAGATCTTGGTACGTCTGATATTTATGCCAAACGTCAGCAGTGCCTCCTCACTGAGCCTCCAGCTTGTAATTCAATGTAAATCCTGCGACACTGCCTTGTTGCTCAGCTGGCAGCAGCGCGCGCTTCTGCCTCAACACTTGACATGGGGGGTGGGGCTCTGCGAGAAGATGCTGGAAGGGAAATGTGAGCGTCTCCTCCCCAACGTGCCATTGCTGTGCTCGCGCTCTGCAGGGCAGACCCTCCCACAGCCTGGAGCCTCGGTTCCTCACCCTGGAATTCACTCCAGATGGACAGGTGTTTCCAAACCCACCTGCTTTGGGTGGCCGAGCGAGTGATCTCTGTCTGGCTCCATATTCACCTATAACCATAGCTATAACTATGCCTATATCTCATCTAATCCATATCCATCTGCATTTACACCCACACCTGCATCATCTCTCGATCGCTATCTAATCTATATTTATACCATATCTAATCTCTGTCTAATCTATATCTATATTTAGCATATGTACACATTGTGTTGTATACATCATCATGTACATCTATATACAATACAATGTATATGGACATTAGATATAGATTAACATATAGTTACAGGTTACATATAGATTAGATATAGAATTATATTTTTCTAACATATAATGTATAATATACACATTACATCTAATGTATAATATATACACTATAATTACATCTAATATATAGTATATACATTATAATGTATATAATGTGTATATGTAATGTATAGTGTATATATAATGTAATACATAAATTCTACATAAGTTATAGGTCTATAACTATATATATCTAATCTCTATCATATCTAATATAGCTATAATTTCTATATATCTTTGTCTATATCTATATCGTAGCAACAAATCAGTGAAGGAGACATGTTTCTAATCCAGCCTCTACCACTCACTGACCGTGCAACTTTTAAAAGGAAACGTGTTCTCGCCGGGCCTCCATCGGCTCATCTGTAAAATGGGGCTAAGATTCGTACCTGCCTCGTGGGGTTATGTTTCCTGATAAGTGAAAGCTAGACTGCCAGGTTCAATCCTGGCTGCTCCACTTGCTGGCTGCGACAAGTAGCTCAACCTCTTGGTGCCTCAGTTTCTCCTCTGTAAAATGGGGATGACGCTAATACCTCCCAAAGGGGACAGTAGTGAAATGTGAATGAGTGAATCCACGTGAAGAGTGCCCAGCGCATACTATATGTCCTTCATGAACGTGAGCTAAAAACACTCAATTTACTAATCCCCGTACAATGTACGGTTCCCGGCTCAGAGGAAACACGTGCTCAATGCATGTTAGTTATTACTGACAGAGCAATAATTTGAAGTGTTCTCACTCAAGGGCTCAACTCAAACCTTCAATGTCTCGGGCGAAGCCGGCTCCCACCAAGAAGAGAGGAATGGTGATCGCGACACGGTCTATTTTTCGAAATGGTGCATGTGGTTCCACTTTGAGGAACTTGCTGGCTATTTGTGGAATGTTGCATCACATCACTCTTCCTGAGTCACACGGACTAGAAAAGACACCCGTGGCCAAAGGACCACAAATCCTCCCTGAGAACGTTTCCACTGCCCGGGTCCAGCCTCCCTGCCCGGTGAGCCAAGTCTTTGCCAGGCAGTGCTCCAGCCGGTCACCTGCCTGCCCCACCCACCACCAGGGCTAATTAAAGACCCAGCAAATCAGAGCCAGGGGAAAAGATCATGGCAGAGGGATCTGGCCTGTCCCAAAACCAGCCTTGTCTGCTCCAGAGAGGTTCTGCTCCCCCAAGGAGGCCCGCGGGAGGGAAGCAGATGGGCTGAGAAGCAATTTGGTCTCCCCATCCTCTCAACAGATGCTGGGCACCATAAGAATTAATGGACTGGAGACTCAGGTAAGAGCCATTCAGAAGCTCCCTGATTACTCCCCAAACCGCTGTCTACGGAGCAAAAGGTTAATTGAAGCCCAGAGCTGGAAGAAAGGCGAGGAGACAGCAATTGCTTTAATCCTGAGAGTGAGGGAAGAGCTTCAGGAGAAAGAAGTGTGCATGGAGGAGGCTGTGGTCTGCCTGTGAAAGAGGAACAAGGCCTGCAAATCGAGTTATTCACAAGGCCTGCTCCACTGGTCCAGAAGCCTTTGGCCGGCCCCTCTCTGAACCCCAGCCAAGTAGCTGGGCTTTTCATTTTTTTTTTTAACGCTGCACATTCTCTGCACTGTTGAGCCACAAATCTCTCAGGAAACCATCTCTGTGAGGTGTTTTCCCTTTGACATACACCGTGTGCATGCTCACACGCGTCATGAGTCATCCCTGGGTGCAGAGTCAGCGAGTGTCAGCACAGACCTACAGACTGTGGGGGATGGACGTCCCATGGCCAGAGCCTGGGGGCAGGGTAAGATTAACCAGAGAGGGTGATGTTTGAACATAAACAAGAGAACACTAAGGAAGGAACAAATTACACGTTTCTACATGGTCACAACTATGTGGCTGAGACTGTCTTGGTAGAATAAGTTGTCCACAGGGCCAGTGGGCTTACGCAGGGTTTCTCACCCTAGGCTCTACTGACGTTTGGGGCTGGATAATTCTTTCTTGGAGGGAAACGGACCTTAGTTTGACTGGATGGTCCCAAATTTAAGCCCCTTTTCTTCTCTTCCTTTACACCTGCATGATAAGGTAATTCCTGATTCATCTTGACTTTCTAATGACACAAAGGCACTGAAGAAGCGTGAAGGAGCCAACACTTTAACTGATTCTAAGGAAAACTGGCATGATTTTTATAGGAACCCAGATATAATATGCAAAAAAGGCAGAACACTATTACCGCGGTCTCCTTGCCTAATTAACTCTTTCTCAATCATAAGCTCTCAGCTCAAATCTCACCTTCTGAGCTTGAAACACCTCGAGAGACAGCCTGCCCACCGTACTCAGGCACTCTCGCTTGCAAACGTGCCTGCCTTATGTCTGTTCACTTATTACCACCTGAAGTTATGGGCGTATTTAATGGCGCGCAAAGTCACTGTCTGACGCCCCCAACCAGAATGTTGGCTCCATGGGCAAGGAACATCCAGACTGTCTGGGTCACTGCTGTATCTTTAGCATCTAGAACAAGGCCTGGCCTCCTCTTGGCCCCAAAACTATTTATGGAGTAAGCAAACAGATGAGTGGATTTGCATAGGTATAATTTCTAAAGCATCCACTTCCTTCCACTGGCTACTCATCTTCTTTATGAGCTTTGTCCACAATCCTCACGGTCCCAGCTTCACCGTCAAATAATGTGAATGTAACTCCCCCCGTTATACCCCTAGTTAGTGGATCAAAGGAATTCAAGTTGTTGGCTGGTTGTTGAAAGCTGAGCAGTCAGTTTTCCTCCTGATGACTCTGGTCCTGAGAGGCATCACCGTGTAAACGAAGGCTTGCTACCCTCTTCACAAATACCCAGACTGGCAAATCTTGACTCCAGTGACGAGTTCCTTTATTACAACTCCCAGGGTATCGCTGTGTTTTGATGTTTTGAGTAGAGGCCATTAACTCATTGACAGTGAAGCTGTTGGTCGGGGGAGGGAGAAGGGAGGCAGAGAAGCTAAAATTAAACGACAAGAGGCCTTGCCAATTGGAGCAGGTTCAGAAATGATAAACCATCTTGGGGATCAATGAGAAAGAGAGAATCGAATAATGAGTCCTCAAATTTATCAAAACACTATTGATGCGCGAGGAAATGTTTCACTTTTATTGTTTAAAAATAAATTTTCTATTGGATCCATTGCTTACACTATTTTACCCACACGTGTCGTAGCAACGCATCTGTCAAAGCATTACTCACTGTGCCAAGCATTGCATCTATTCATCTATATATTCACCCACCCATCATCTCTCTCTCTCTCCACCTATTTATCTAAGTACATCTGTGGATGCCTGTTCAAAGCATTATCTATCTGTCTATCTGTCTGTCTATCTATCTACATCATATTGACCTTGGGTTGCATACTTCCAGCCCTTGGCTCCAGCTTTGCCTGAGCACTAGCAAACCTTTCCACTGGTCAAGGCAACATTTAGTTCGGAAAAAAACAGAATAGAGGTTGAGAAGATAGATGCTGATGTCATAGGGCCCTGAGTCTGACGCTCACGGATGCTATGTGCTTCCTGTGTAACCCTGGACAAGTTACTTGATCTCTCTGACCCTTAGATTCCTCATCTGGAAATTGGGTATCATAAGAACACCCATGTAATGACGGCATTTGAGGATTCAATAGGAGAAGCCACTTCTTGGCAAATGGTAAATGAGAATGGTGATCACGCTAATGCAGCCAACCAAATTCAAACTTCTTTCAGAATTTTTTTTTTCATTTCTAGGTCACTTTTTTCCCGGGTAACCACCATGTGGAGACTAGGGAAGCATTTCCCACTGCAAGTTAGGGCTTCCTCGGTGCCCCCCAGGGACAGCCTGCTGAGGGGAAAGCTGACACCAGGGACTGAAACCTCACTTGGCTTCCTCATTCTATTAATCTGGCCGTTAAGCAGAGAGAGTCCCGCTGATGCCAACAGATGCACAGCTCTGCCGTGCTAATGGCGAGGCACGTCAGAGGAGGCCTCAGCAGCCAATCGATCCGTCTCCCCCAACTCAGAACAGCTGCACACGAGCACTGGGTGAGGACGGATGCAACAAATACCAGGGAGGGAGGGGCTGCACGGAGTGAAGGGGCCCTGGGTGGCCCAGTGCTCCTGTGCAGGCTGGGCCCTGGGCAAGCCAATCCACGAATGTGTGATGTAGGGACAAGGCTCACCGTGGAATCCAAAAGGCAGGCCCACCTGTGGCACCTGCACTCCAGGAGGGGGCAGACAATGCCTTTCTTAGCAGCAAAGCGCACCAGGGGGGAGGAAGTGGGACCTGACTGAGGGCTCAGAGCACAGCTGCCACTTACCTCTGCATGGTTAGCTCTCCCAAGCTCAGCCACATCTGCCGTCTCATTTGTGCCATATGGGTAATATTTGGGGTACCACTTTCTGCCAGAAAACCCTTCCGTGGCCCTCTGGTCTGACCTGCCTGTAGGCAGCTGAATCAGATCCCGCGATGAGTCGCATGATGGGCTGAGGCCCAGCACAAAGCAGAATCTGGCCACGGGCTTGTGCCAACAGTTACAAAAAAAAAAAAAAACCAAAACATTTGCGCTTTGGTTGGGTTCTAATGTCTTCTTAACACAGGAAATCAGAACTCAGGGAAAGGCAACAACATCCTATGGCTCCCCAAAGACCGAGAACCAGATGAGACAGAGAGAGGGCTGTCTGAAGACAAACTGAGTCATCTCCCCAGTGGCACGGCACAAATGCAGAAAGTCTGCCTTGTGCCACGGGCTGGCTGCGGATGGAAGCCCACGTCCCTCGGGCTAATAGATGTGACTCTAAGAGAGGTCACTGTACAGGGGTGAGCTGTGACACTCACAACGTGCTGGCTAACCCATCAGCATGTGACAGGTCTTTCTCATGGAGGTTATGACGGGCTGACTGGGTGGTGTCCACAGGAGCATCAATGACAGAAGCATCCAGGGTGCAGCCACTACACCCCGCCAGGAGATAAGAGCTGGCTTCCAGAATTCTGCACACAGCCTATTTGCCCAGGGGTTTTCCTAAGTCTAATAAGTTTTCCTTCTGGGGACAGATGGATAAAGAGAAGGGCCATCATCTATCTACAAACACACCCTGGAAATTTTCATAATCCATTGGGCATCCTGGGGAGGGACACGCTTCTCAAAGTGTGGCACACATTCCTCCAAGAGTACGTTTAGATGATTTTCAAGGGCACCCAAAGGAGTCTTTTCACTTAATTTTATTAGTTTAATATTTACTTTAATGTTTTGCAAAAAAATATAACTAGTCTGTCCAACTTGAGATTTTACCAGTATTATTGCTTGCCACAGCATCTCTCGACCTCAATACTATTGACATTGGAGGCTGGATAATTCTCTCCTGGGGGGAGCTGACCTGTGCATTGGAGGATGTTTAGCAGCATCCCTGGTCTCCAGCCACTGGATGTCAGTAGTAACCCACCCCCCAAGGTAAAATAACCAAAAATCTCTTCTGACACTGCCAAACGTCCTCCGGGCACGGGAGGTCAAAGATGCCCCTGACTGGGAACCATTAGCTTAGGATAAGTCTGCTTTTGAAGGTAAAGTTAGTTAACTTAAGGAGAAATGTATTTTTAGGTGACTTAGAACGGGCGCAATTCACATATGCCAAGCGTGGCTAAGGTGCTATGTCAATGGCGGACGTGTGGGAAAAACCAGACCAGAGGATGGCCAAAAAGGCAGAGGAAACCGGGTCCTCATCCTCCTCAAAGTCACACCCACTGCTCTTTCCTGCCAGCTCTGCTGTCTCGTCATCCCTGAAGCCAATGTAACGAAATGTGTGTGCGGGAGAAATGAGAGGACAGAAGGGCACAAAGAAAACCTGAGAACCCACTTTCCCCACAAGGTCCGGCCTTCCCGATCAAGAGGAGTAGGGTGGGTTTGTTCCTCATTCCCCTTGGGAAGTCCGAGGCTGAGGAGCCAGTGAGAGAGCAAGGAGCCACGGAAGAGGGTGAAGAGTGAGAGAGGCGGGTGGTCCCGGGCAGCGAGCTCCAGAAACCACTGGGGAGCTGCTGATGAGCCTCGAAACGTTCAGATCGGTTTGTCTGTCTCTGACACTCGAAAACTATTAGCTGTGGAGCTCTGGATGGGATCCATCCAGGCTGTCTTCTCTCTTTACTGGGGCAGGAGGACGGCTATGTGCCTGTCCAGACTGTCTGAGCCACGGAGCCAAGAGGATACACAGACGCCTCCCGGAGAGCTGGTGCGGCAACATCAGTGCAGAAATAAGTGACAAAGAGCAGGCAAGGTACTCACCTGCGTCTGCAGGGTGATCAGCGGACTTGGGTGTGGGTCCTGGGGGAAGAAAGGAGAAAACACACATGAGCCGTAGGCAAAGTTCAACCTACTCCCCCTACTGCTACTTATTTTAAAACAAAGCTACATCTCTTCCGGGTTCAAGCAACCCCATGGGAGGGCCACCCCAACTCTGTCTCCCCGACTCCACGAAATATTCAAACAGCCTGGTGCAGTCTCCAATCTCTGCCAACACTTCCTCCCACACCCAGATGATCAAGGAGGCTCAGGTTTCTCATTAAGAGGTTAACGGGGCATGCCTACATGGAGATCATGCAAAAACGATGAAGTGGAAAGAAATAAAAAACAAAGCAGCTTTGCCGAATATCTCCAAGTGTATTCAAATCCTCTAAACGAAGGAGAAGATGGGTCCGTAAGAGGATCAGAAATAAACCAGAAAGAACATAAAGTCCCCATTGAGGCAAGGCCACCATGTTGTGTCTGATCTTGGAAAGAATGAGGGAAGGAATGAGACGGAGAGAAAAAGAAGAACTTAATTCCTGGTGCACGCAGCACATTCCAATGGGCTGGGGCAGACCCTTTTCAGGATGGAGAAGGCCAGAGAGAAGTCCTATTCATTCACTCTCTACAAAAGCCAATTGACTGGAAACGCTTGGGGGTAATGTCTCGGGTCATTACACATGAACTGTTGGGGTGGGGGGCAGGGTGGGGACGCAGGAGGAAGGGATGGATGGGGAGGGGGTAGCCGTTTTCAGCAAGTGGTTTCCAAGGAAAACAGGAAACCCAGCACATAAAGGCTATTTTTGTCTGCATTACGTTGGCTCTGAATTAACCATCTTGGATTCACGAATCCAGGGGAGCAACCTCAAGCCCCCTCTTACAGAGAATGGGCCTGATTTTAAAGCTTTGCTTCATCCAAGTAGATTTTTCAACACAGGCTTCTAAGAAGCCATGCAAATTAGCACCAGTCCACTGGCCTATCCAGTGAAGAAGAACAAAGTGGATGAATCGTGCTGTATTTGTCCTTCTGTGTCTGACTTATTTCACTTGTCATAATGTCCTCAAGGTTCCTCCATGTGTCGCATGTGGCAGGATTTCCTTCTCTTTTAGGCTGAATAATAACCCATGGTATGCATATACCATATGTCCTTGATCCATTCATCCATCAGTGATCGGTAGGGTGTTTCCATAACTTGGCTATTGTAAACATGGCTGTAATGAACATGGGAGAGCAGGCTGCATGATTCCACTTATGTGAGCAATCTAAAATAGTCTAATTCTTTTTTTTTTTTTTTGAGGAAGATTAGCCCTGAGCTAACTACTGCCAGTCCTCCTCTTTTTTGCTGAGGAAGACTGGCCCTGAGCTAACATCCGTGCCCGTCTTCCTCTACTTTTTACACGTGGGACGCCTACCACAACATGGCGTGCCAAGCAGTGCTATGTCCGCACCCGGGATCTGAACCGTCAAACACTGGGCCACCGAGAAGCAGAACGTGCGAACTTAACTGCTGTGCCACCGGGATGGCCCCTAAAATAGTCAAATTCTTAAGAGCAGAGAGTAGAATGGTGGTGGCCAGGAGCTGAGGGGAGAAGGAACTGGGGAGTTGCTATCCAATAGGTATAAAGTTTCGGTTGTGCCAGATGAGTAAGTTCTAGAGATCTTCTGGACAACACGGTGCCCAGATAACGATACTGTATCGTACACTCAACATTTTGTTAAGAGGGGAGCTCTCATATTAAGTGTTCTTGCCACAATAAAAAAAAAGTAAGAGAAATTGGAACAATTTAAAGCCCTAGCCTAGGTGAACGGTCGCTCGCTTTCTCGATCACTCTGCTGCGGTATCTTTATAATGATGCCTAATTCTGATGCGCCAAAGAGGCAGGAACCAAGGACCATGCTGACCTCTGGTCGGTTCTGACTTCTCTTTCAGAATGAAGGATTCCTCTCGCCCTCATTCCAGCTCTGAGTCCAATTCTCAGTAACGGTGCGGCTCAAAGGGAACTGCCAGGAGCACAGTGCGCTCTAATTTTCACATTCTGCCCAGGCACGGAACAGTCCTCGCACCCAGGAAAACACGGAGGGGAACATTTCTCCCCTCTCCCCAGTCTTGGCCCATAAAGGAACCTGGAGAAGTCTTGAAGGAAAGATTTCAGACATCTCTCTTCAAACCCTTACCAGCTCCTTCCCAACGGTGAAGACTTGGCGGCTGTGACGGCGGAGAACCTTCACTGAGCCACTTTGGTTGAGTGAGCTGGCTCGCTGCCTCAGCCACCCTTCCTGGAACCCCCTCTAGCCAGCTCCTTTATCACTTGTATGCACGCAGGGAGAGCTGACCCTGTACTTCCGGTTTCCCCGTGTTAAGCAGGCACACTGTACAGGGCTCATCTTTGTCTTCATGAGGCAAGCCATCCCCTGGGTCTGTGGCGGGCAGCCTGAGTCACGCTTAGCGAATGACAGCATGTGACATCTGCTCCCCAGCTCAGAGTCAGTCTGTGTGTGTCTGTCTCCCTCTCCATTCAGATCCCACCATCTAGATTTTGACGAGAGGATGAGAAGCGGCATTGCAGACTCAAACATTAGCCCCATTCTTAAAGCCAGGTCCTCACAGAGCATCGTGCTGGGGTGTTGGGTGTGTGCCCAGATTAATTAAGCTGTATTTCACAGCACATTTGGCTATTGTTTGGGGCTTACGCTTCATTGCTCAAAATCCCGAGGGAGCGGAGAGGGGAGAATGCCACCCTGAACCCCTAAGAAGAGGTTCACTGGAAACGACCTTCCTCGAGAAACTGCAGGAGACCTCTGTCAACTATGT
This sequence comes from Equus quagga, assembly GCF_021613505.1. Lineage (NCBI taxonomy): Eukaryota > Metazoa > Chordata > Mammalia > Perissodactyla > Equidae > Equus > Equus quagga. The sequence continues at coordinate 13,638,288 of NC_060273.1, read as the reverse complement.
TGACAAAACCAAGAGTCTGACTCCTGGATGCAGTGATGCACCAACTCTATTTGGTGTTCCAAGATCAGAGGCCCCATGCGCGCTCCATGGTCAGGGATCCAATATTCATTAAAAAGCTTTTGGAAGACAAAAGCACAAATGTTATCTATTTAGCATGTTAATTACCTAGCCTGGAAGAAGATAAAGTGCTCACAGTCGCCATGTCCTTAATACTTAGGAGTCACTTGCCAACAAGATTTTGCTCCCCTCCCTCTGCGCAACATTTGAAATAGAAATGCACCCCACAGAGGCTCAGTCCAGAGGATCCGAGGTATGACAATATATCTGCGAGGTCTCACTTTCAGCAACATCCTCCTTAATTGGAAAGGCTAACGAACTGGAACCAGGTCAATGATGCTGTCTGCCTAATCCATCGTCTCTGTCTAAATTGGGGCTCTTTGGTTTACAGTAGAGTAAATTCCTGTCTGTGAGAGGAAAGGTTCCTGGAGACCAAAGGGGAATTTGTGACGTGCTCAGATGCTATAGTGGAGAGCTTTTAGCATCTCAGTGTGGGTACCAGGAACCGCGGGATCACCTAAAGCAAGGAAAGCCCTTTCATATCATCTCTCGCAATGACTAAATTGGGGAAGTCAAATGGAGAACTAGGTAGACTGAATTAGTGGCCTTCATTCTTCACCACTCCCCGTAGCCACCCGCTCTGGTCATGGGACTTCGCATTTCTTTGCAGAGAGTGCTTCCCCATCCCTCGACCTTGGGCTTTGCCCATTTGACTTGCTTTGTCCAACGGGAGGTTTGCAGATAGGACATAAGCAGAACCTTGAAATGTGCTTGTGAGATTAGGCATAACCTCTTGAGCTTTCGCCAGCAGTATAAGAAGAACCCGCCCCAGGTACCCTGCTGGTCCAAGGAGCATGAGAGACACGTGGAGCAGACCTGGGCCCAACCTGCAGCCTGAATCCAGGCCCAGCCTGGATCCGCCAACCCCAGCCAACCCCCAGGCACAGAGAGAACAGATGCTTGTTGTTTTAAGCCATTGACTTTCAGGGTGATTCATCATAAAGCATCACTGTGGTGATGACTAACTGATACGACTTCCCAAAGACTGACCTTGACAGAACCAAAACGTATTGTACAAACACTCCAGCCTTGGAATCAAAATGATACACACTCTCCCTAAGTCGGCAAACACATCCTGGGAACCTGAAATAACTACAACTAACAGCTATCATTTATTGAGGACCTACTATGTGCCAGGTTCCATGTGAGCCATACATTACACCAAGCAAAGAAATACTAAACTATTGGGATCTTGTCCTACCCATGAGTCTGCCTCCAGCCCTCTTTGCTAAATATACCAGTCCTTCTGAATTTATTTAGATGCCATTACAACAACATTTATAGAAACGATCACACAGAACTCTCTCACCCTGAGACAAAGACAGTTTTCATTCCTCTGGTTTATCCTAAACTTTATCCCATGGGCATATTACTTTACCAAGGTTTAAAATAGTCACGAACACCAGTAATAAGTAGTAACTTACTAAGTTACTAGTTAAGTAATGGCTGATAACTTGTTAAGTTCTTACCATGTTCTGGGCACTGGCTTAACCTCTATATACATATCATTCCATTTTCCCCTTGTAACAACCCTATGAGGTACATACTACCATTATTCCCATTAGAGAGATGGGGAGATTGAGGACCAGAGAGACTGAATAACGTATCCAAGGTGACACAGATGGTGCTGAAGTCTGGATTCTATCCCAGTGCCCTGAACTTGAGAAACCCGCGCTCCACTATTTGACAGGAGCTCTAGTGGAGAATACAATCCCACCTCAGACCCCAAAGTCATCTTGCAACCTGAACACCATCTATCAAAAGAAAGAATTCTCGGGGCCCGCCCTGCGGCCAAGTGGTTAGGTTCACGCACTCTGCTGCGGCAGCCCAGGGTTTTGCTGGGTGGAGTCCCGGGCGCGGACATGGCGCCGCTCATCAGGCTGTGCTGGGGCGGCGTCCCACATGCCACAGCTGGAAGGACCCACAACTAGAAATACACAACTATGTACCAGGGGGTTTTGGGAGAAAAAGGAAAAAGAAAGTCTTTAAAAAAAAAAGAAAGAAAAAGAAAGAATGTTCACAGCAAAAAGAAAAAAAAAGGCACCACCTTAACAGCCACTGGAATCCTTTTTTAGCATCTTTTTAAAAGGTAGTGGACGTGGTTGATCGAAATTAGCACACGTGTCATGACTAAAAATAAAACACAGTCACTTTCCCAGAGCAGGAAACTGTGTCGAGTTAGCCAGATCCATCCTCACGTGTTTACAGAGCTCTGACTCAGTAGCCAGCACTGTGCCTGGCGGGCACCAAGAGGGAGACAGAAATGACTCTCAAGTGACACTTCTGTTCCCAAAGCGAACTGCTCAAGCAAGAGGCAGGGTCTGATTACAGGTCCTGGAGAAACGAAACTTGGTTGCAACTCACGAGTTTGGCTCCTAAGACCAGGAAGCCAGGCTTGAATGTGTTGGGTTTTTTTTTTTTTTTTCTTTTTATTGAGGCTATGATAGTTTCCAACATTGTGAAATTTCAGTTGCATGTTGTTATCTGTCAGTCACCACATAGGTGCGCCCCTGCACCCTCTGTGCCCCCTCCCTACCTCCCTTCCCCTGGGAACCACTGATCTGTTCTCTTTGTCCATGTGTTTGTTTATCTTCCACATATGAGTGGAGTCATACAGAGTTTGTCTTGCTCTGTCTGGCTTATTGCACTTAACGCAATACCCTCAAGGTCCATCCATGTGGCTGCAAATTGGATGATTTTGTCATTTTTTATGGCCAAGTAGTATTCCATTGTATATAAATATATATACATCACATCTTCTTTACCCAATTATCAGTCGATGGGCACTTAGGTTGCTTCCATATCTTGGCTATTGTGAATAGTGCTGCAATGAACATAGCAGTGCATAAGTCTCTTCGAGTTGCTGATTTCAAGTTCTTTGGATAGACACCCAGGCTCAAATGTTTCAGAGGTCAAAGGCCTAATTTAACGAGGAATTACGCTTTCATAAAGAAAGGACAGCGAGGAGGAGGAATTTGTCCATGATCATTCCACGCATGCATCAAACATTTCTGTCTCTCCTGGTCAGTGCTGAGACCGAGCAAAGCCTCAGCTTTTGGAAGGGCATTCTCCTCCTTCACCTTGAAGACATCATCAGACAGGGCTTGCTCTGGGCTGTTAAGCAATGGCTTTGGTGTGGAGGTGACAACCCTGGGACCCAAGCCTTCAGAGCCAGATGCCCCCAGAGGGCCCATCAAGTCAGCAGGTAGACAAGGGGCCCCTGCAGTCCGACCTCACACAGACACACCCAGGAGGACATGCCCTCTGACTGGCAACAGAGGAGGAAGCTGCCACCACCAGAAGATGGCGTCTGACTCTTCATCACTATCGAACACAAAGAACCCCAGGAAATGCAACGAGCTCTTCCTGGGACCAGAGAGGGCAAGGAACAAAAGCCCACCAACAGCATTCCCACCCGCTGGAGAACCAGGCTCACCGGAGACCACCAAGTGCAAGCTGAGCTGGGATGCTAAGCCAGAGACCTAAATGGACACTGTCACTTGTCCTATGGGCCTGGCACGGGGCAAAGACGGATTGTTCAGCGGAAAAGAGTGCAGGTTTGGGGGTCCGCTCTGGGTTCCAATCACCCATGATCACTGTATTCGTGAGCTCGGGCTGCCAAAAGAAAATAGTGCAGACTGGGGGGCTTACACAACAGAAACTGATTTTCTCACAGTTCTGGAGGCTGGAAGTCCAAGCTGAAGGTGCCATCAGAGTTGGTTTCTCCTGTGGCCTCTCCCCTTGGCTTGGAGACAGCCACCCCTCTCCCTGTGTCCTCACACGCTCTTTCCTCTGTGCCTGAGCTTCCCTGGTGTCACTTTGTGTACAGATTTCCTCTTCTTATAAGGATACCATCAGATTGGATTAGGGCCACCCTAAAGGCCTCATTTTAACTTAATCACCTCTTTAAAGGCCCTGTCTCCAAATACTACAGTCAGGTTCTGAGATACTGGGGTTGGCAACTCAGTGGACAATAACCACGCAGTAGACTGGAGACCTTGGGCAAACTTCTTAGCTCCAAGAGCTTTCCTTTAATCATTTACTCAGGGTAAACAGGCGGGACTGTATTCTCCAACAGAGCTATTGTAAGATAGGAGAGCACAGAAGTTATTGTCCCGGACCTTTCTGTAAGTGAAAAAGGGCACTAGTCATAACTACACCAGCTTAACAGGGTAAACCCAGACTGTCTCACGCAAACCCAGATATGCGGTCACCTCCTCGTCTCGAAAATGGGATGCCACTGACATCACAGGTGGTCGTAAACATTAAATAAAACCAGGTATTTAAAATATCTGGTACATGGTTAAAGCTTAAAAATAATCTTCCCTTGGTTTTCTTCTTCCAGACTTATGAAGGCTAAGACATCTCCCTCCACACCCAACCTTACTCAACCCCAATTCTTTCCACCTACAAGTTACCGCAGACACCAGCTGAAGCAATCCCACTGGGCAGCAGTGAAATGGGCCCATTTAGATACTTCGTTTCAAATGCTCACTGTATGCCAAGCACAGGAAACACCTGCAATCCTGCCAAGGGAGGTACCATGCTGCCCATTTTACAGATCAGATAACTGATGCTCAGTGAGGATAATTTGCTCAAAATCACAGGGCTGATAAGGGATGGAGCCAGGACGGGTGCTCAACTTTGTAAGCTGCCAGAAACTGGTCCCTTCACCAATAATATCCTGGCGTTTTGAAAAGTACCAACTTACTGAATCAGGATCCCTGGGCAAGGATCCAAAGAATCTGCATTTTTATTAAACACCCCTGGGGGAGTCTCACATATACTTCAGCGTGAGAACCCCTGCACTGTATCACGGGTAATTTAAACAAAACAAAGCATGCAAAGTGACAAAGACAGGCAGTGAGAAACCAAGGACAGGACCCCGACCAGCCGCCAAGTGTCGGATGCATGCGTGGGCTCCGGGGCTCACGCTCTGTGCCCCTAAGACACCTCCATGACGGGTGTGTCTTAGGCTGTTCAGGCTGCTATATAACAGAATACCATAAACTGGATGGCTTATCAACAACAGAAATGTATTTCTCGCAGTTCTGGAGGCTGTGAAATTCAAGGGCAAAGCACCAGCAGATTCAGTGTCTGCTTAGAGCTTCCTGGTTCACAGACAGCTGTCTTCTTGCTGTGTCCTTGCCTAGAGGAAGGGTGCAGTAGTTCTCTAGAGTCTCTTTTATGAGGGCACTAATCCCATTCTTGAGAACTCTGCCCTCGTGACCTCATGACCTCCCAAAGGCCCCGCCTCCTTAAAGCCGTCATGCTGGGAGTCAGAATTTCAGCATATGAATTTTGAGGGGACACAAACATCCAGTCTCTAGCAGGGTTCCCTTCCTTTCTCCCCACTTACATGCTGAAGGTACCCTCTTGCCCCAGGAACCCAGTCACCACCCTCCTCTTTCCAGCATTCTGTCCCCAGGAATGTCTGACCCCTTCTCAAGATCTAGTGCAGCAATTGAGGTGCTCACACAATGGGGCCGTCTGTCCAGACATCCACGTGGGATTTCTCAGCGAGCTTATCTCGTACATCGGCGGCTCCTGCGACGAAGGCAGGGCACGTGCAGAGCAGGTGGCATGGGGGGGAGGAGGGAGGGGTGCCAGCAACACAGAGCTCCCCTTGTTCTGGAAGAAAGGCTGCATTTGGAATGCGGAGACAGGCCAGAATCACACAGCACTCACCTTGTTGGAAAATGCAAACTCGCCTTTCAAACAGGACTCAGGAGAGAGAAGAGAAACCCCACTGAGAGGGCAGAAGAACTGACTGCTTTAGAGAGATGGCAGCAGATATGCTTGGGCCCTTCAAACCGGCTGGATTTTCCTTGCTCTGTCTGTCTCTCTTCTACGAAAAGTTGTAAAAGTTTAGAGGAATCTTTACTATTCTGCATTTCCTCCACATGTCCTAGTCCAGACCCCCAAACTGAGCAACAAAACCTCAAAATAAAGCTTTCGTTCTGGGAGTTGGTTAATCATCCACAGCCTTAGAAGATACGAGAAACCAGATGCATGGAAACTTGGGAATTATTTTAACCCTTCTCCAGCCTAGGGTGTGCACCTTTGAGCAGAAACGGTTGCCAACTGTTGTATGTAACACTTTGTTCTGTGTGTGCCTCGGGAGGTATTGTAATTCCTTACCAAGTACACAGAATTACAATTCTTGCAACTATGAGGTGTTGAATGCACCTACCTGAAAGATTAGAGGCTCGAGGTATGAAGTGTTAAGATGGGGTGGCCAACGGGTGGCCCATGGATGATTCACACTGGGGTTTTTTTTTTAGCCTGTGACAATGATGAACTATTTACGATCGTTGGCAATGTTTTAAAGCCAGGATACTTCACATGCAAATTCAGATTTTTCACTTCTCTTTTAAAAAAAAACAGGAGATTTAGCAACATTGCATGTGCACTCCTGTAAGACAACACAGCTCCTGGCTGAGTGGCTGCTGCCCGGCCACTGCCAGCAACCGAATTTGTCACTCTGTGCATTCGTGCAATTTGTTTAGGGTCACATGGCTGGTCAATATCAACAGCAATGTAAACAGTAGCTAAGATTGGGCTCATACTGAATTCAAGGCGTTATTATGAGTGGGTTGTAAGAACTATCCCATTTATACCTTACAACTCTAGGATGTAGGTATTCATAGCCGCCTTTTACAGATGGTGCAACTGAGGCTCAGAGGAGGAGTAATTTGCTCAAAGTAATTTGTTAGTAAGTGGTGGACCAGGACAGCTTGGCCCTCGAGGATGCACTCCTGGACCACTAAATCATGCTGCTTCCCAGTGGAACAATCGCATCATGAATTGGAATCACTAAATCAGAGCTCATGGTTCCACGAGCAGCTGGTACTAGGCAGCCCGATGGAGCACGGAATTGGATCCCACGCTCCTAACACCAGATCTTCCCATTGCCTTGCTACAGGTCTTCAGATTAATGACCTAACTCCTTACAGTAATAATAATAATAATAACCATCTCACGCAGCCACTCTAAAGACTCACTCGGTCCTGGCACAGAGTGCGTGAGCCACAAATGTTAGTTCCTCCTGGAGGACAAGGGCTAGCACTTTACAGTGTTCTGCTTTTCACAGCTCAAAGGCATTCCAGACCAGAAACAAGACACGCCACGTGCCAAGAATACACTGAGAAATGCAGCCTCCACCCAACAGAGCCAGACAAGAGGTGTCGATAGATCTCTCCAGGGCTCCACGTCCTTCTGGAGCTGGCCACCCAGGCTCCGTTTGGACACAAGCCTTCTTGGAGCTTAGAATACCAGCTACATCTCCAGCTGAGCCCAATAATTAGTTTTTCCCAGGCAGAGCCTGCAGCACCTACCAATTTTGCACCCACTTGCTGTGGTCACCAAGACGGCAGGCAGCCCAACTGGAACCAACGCTGCCAAGCGTCCTACACACACTGTCGAGAGTTCCAAAAACACGATGCTCTGCTCTACACCTTCTGGGACTGCAGGGTGGGTTTTCTGTTCCACGGGGAAATGGTTCAGATTTGAGGCCCAGAATTCAAGACTGTGAGTGCCAGAAACAGGCTTGGAGATGGAGAGTGATGACTTCCCCATATGGTGCCCAAGGCGGATATTACTAAGCGATTACTCAGCCTCCAATCCTCAATACAGCCTTAGGAGCAGACATTACCAGTAGATTCTGGTTTTCCTAGGAGATGCAGCTTCCTTCTATCCCTGATCTGAGTCAAACCTATCATCTGCTGGTGAGGCACACGAGATTCAGGATGGAAAGCGAATTTCCTAAGGGCCACACACAGCTTATACCCAAACCCAGTCTAGAATCCAAATTTCTTGACACCAATACCTGGGTTCATCCTTTTTGGCCAAAATAAATTTCTAGGTGCTTCGCTCCTCTCTGTTTCTTCGTTTCCTCTTCTTGGGCTCCCTCACAAGAGCCTCTAAGCGGAACATCTTTTGTTCAAAGCATAGCAAATTCCAGCTCTGGGAAAACTGTGATTCAGCAGTGCTCCACGTCTGGAAAGTTTCCAAGAGGCCACACACAGAACTGCTGATTCAAGCCGGGGGAGAAAGCGGATTCCACAACGCGGGGCTCGGGGTGATGAGTGGAGGGCTGGCTCGGCATCAGCTGCAGGGGGCGCACCCCCAGCCTCCAGGCCGTGCCTCGGAACAGAGGAGCCTCCTTCCTAGGTTGGAAGAGAGTTGGATGGCAGGTGGGCCCGCAGGGGACAGACGGGCAGAGGCTTCCCGTAGAGACAGTCAGCGCCCAAGTCAGGAGGTTGCAGACTCAGTGCCTCCTTCCTGCCTCCCCAGGTTTCTTCTATATTTAATATAAAGACGGTGGTAATGACCATGACAGCATTGAGGATAACGGCCATTATGATGGCTATCATTTAATCCTCATGAAACCCCTTATTTAGCCATTTAGTGCATTATTTCAATAAATGCTCATTCCATCCTGACGGTACAGCCATAAACTCTGGAAACATGGATGATTTTATTTTATGCTTTTACCATTGGGAGATGCTCTTGATGACATTAGGTACTTGCCTCTGTTTCCAGACCACGGATACCATGCAGTATTGTTCCCAAGCTACAGAGGAAGAAACTGAGGGCCAGAAAGGTTATAAGACTCGCCCAAACGCCAGAGCCACGCCTGTTTCACCTTCCTATCTTGCTAAAAAATTTTTTTAAAAAGTAACCAAAACTCCTGGATGTGGTATGGTTTGACCGACACAGTGCACCATGCTGTTTCTTTTCTTTTTTTTTTTAACTAGTTGCCGACATTTAAAAATTGAGTAATTTTATAATACTCAGATTTCTGACTTTCCTTACAATGTCAGAAGCTCTGGCCAAGTGGGCAGGCAGCCTGGCATGGCTTCCACTGCAGCTGAGTACCTGCCGCCTCCTTTAGATGGGGACACACCCTCCTCTTGGCCACAGCCCCCACCCCACCCCCCTGGGCTGGGCCGTGGAAGCATCTGAGTTTGTGACCCCCGTCTCTTAAGTGCCGTACTCTATTGCTCCCCGCAAAAGAAGGCACCATTTTATCTACTGGGCAGCTTATTCAATATGACCCCACACTCCCCTCCAGTCGGAAGAAAGGAAAGTTCAGGAGCCGATGACCCGAGAGTCACAACAGAAAAGCTCTAACGGTCCACAAGCAAGGTGAGCACTGCAGTTTATTCATTTATGAGCCTCCAGCTGGAGCTCGATGGTCCTGACTTTTCAGGGAGCGGCCAGACCCAGGCAGGGAGGCTGCGGGGGGTGGCGAGGCCGAGTGCGGAGGGCAGAACAGGAAGACGGTCCCAGCGCCCACTGCTTTCTCGCTTCCTGCACAGCCACCTCACGCAGCTGCCCGTGAACTGGCTGTTTGTTCCCAGCTCTCCCGGAAGGAAGCGCTCTCATCACCCAAGACAACAGACTTGGCTGAGAAGCCAAGAACGTGCGCAGGGGCTCCAAGCCCAGCTCTCCTCCTGCACGGGGCAGCCCCAAAGCTGCCGAGACAGGAAGATGGGAAGAAAGCGCAGCCTGGGATAGAGCATCCTGTGGGCCGCTGACAAAGCCCCAGCTGGGGAAAAGGAGCAGGGAGGGGGGTGCCAGAGGAAGGGGGTCCGGTGGGGCACGCCGATTTCGTACAATGAGCTCCTTTCATCAGTGAATAGAGGGCTCTGCTCAACTCGGTCTCAATGGCTTTGTTTCTCAAACCACCCATTCTACACCCAGAAAGCCAAATTCGCCAGACCCCGTGCCAAGGTCAGGCAAGAGCCTGAGATCCCAAGCAAGCGATAATCAGCGCTCAGGAGACAGCCACTGGGCTCAGTGTTATTTCGCTGACCCCAAGGCGACAATGGTCCCCTTTTATTTGGACGCTTTTCTGCACTGGGGTTAGGGGACCCTCTCTCACACGCGTGATGACATGCTCGGCATAACTGTAGGATCTATTCAGGATAGGATGTGCTCCCTTCCTATGAACTTCATTGAGACGTCTGTGCGGAGGGGGCGAGGCAGGAGGAGAAAGGGCTGGAGAACCAAGACGTAAGTTACGTTTGGGGTCTCAAGCTGAGCAGGTGCACGATGCGCTGGGGCTCATCACTGACGACCTGGCAGCAGCCTCTGTTCTGCAGTCAGAGGGAGAACATCGTCGCCAAGGGTTTATGACACGGGTTGAAAACTGCAAGCTGGGGACCTACAGGAAGTGTTCGGCTCAGACACGTTTGGATCAGTCCGCGGCCCCATGTTTTCAAAAAGAAAAATGCGACACAGGATGCCAACACCTAAAGTTCGGGAGGTTTCACATAGAACTGTGAAGTTCTGGCATTTCTTGGAAAAGTAAAAGACTGGCAACATGAATCTATGGCCTCTGTAAGACCTCTGTCCAGATCTGAGGAGCGGTGGTCCCTCTTAGAAGGGGCGGGCGCCCCCCAGCTTGCCAAACCCTGCCCCCACCAACCCCGGCAGGACACGCTTCCCTCACTTAGGCTGCGCGCATGGCCTCTATGGGTGGTGGAGTTGGCCATCTCCGGTTTATCTAGACCCAGCACTTTCAGTAGGGGCCCTGGGATTAGAGATAAGTGTGGGCTATGGATTGTAGGCTGCCTGTGAAGCAAAGATCCAAGGACAATTTGACTCAAGAAGAGTATATGAACACACACCCAGGGACACTGGGTCAGGAGCAGAGTCCACGCCCACAAGTAGGGCTGGGGGGGGTCCAGTGTTCTCCTCTCTCCCTGTATTTTGACAACTTGTCCCGCCTTCCCATGGCCAGGGACGATTCTTCTTCTTCTTTTTTTTTTTTTTGAGGAAGATTAGCCCTGAGCTAACATTCGCCGCCAATCCTCCTCTTTTTGCTGAGGAAGATTAGCCCTGAGCTAACATCTACTGCTAATCTTCCTCTTTTTGCTGAGGAAGAATGGCCCTGAGCTCACATCCGTGCCCATCTTCCTCTACTTTATACATGGGACGCCCACCACAGCACAGTTTGAGGAGCAGTGCCATGTTGGCACCCGGGATTTGAACCAGCGAACCCCAAGCTGCTGAAGCAGAACGTGTGAACTTAACTGCTGCACCACTGGGCCGGCCCCAGGGATGATCTGCTTTGTGTTTATGCTTAATGAAGTCCTGGGACTGCCACCTCGACAGCGCTCAGTACAATCTTGTTGAACTCAAATCAACTAAACCTCCCGTCATGGTGAGTTGGAATCTAAGAGATGAAGGCTCCGAACCCGGCCATCTTAGATCTTTAGGAGGTTTCCCTGACTGCAAGTCAAGACAAGCCCTCGCCACAGAGACGAGCATTGGGAACGAAAGACGGAGCAGAAAGAGACGAGCTCAACCTACTGACTGGCTAATGCCTGAGAGGAGGAAGCAGAGAGGTCCGCCTTTATAGGACATGTAGCACATTGACGAGCCATGGTCTGTTGGGAAGATAGGACACGTACGACTTTGTAACAGGAAAGAAGTTCCCAGTTTATCTAAGGATACAGAAACTCAGCAGAAACAAGGAGGCCTCAGAGAGTGACGGCAGGTGCAATATACTTTCTTGCAGCTTTTCCAGGTTGAAGACGGTGGATTGGGGTTTTACTGCACCTGCCTCTGCTGTAGGCACCCGGGACCGTTCTTCTTCAGCTCTGTGAGTGTGTGTGCGAGTGTGTGCGCACACACATGCATTTACGAGCCTTCACATGCATGCATATGAGGTCTCTTCCATCCAAAGCCTTTCTAAAAGGCTGCAGAGGGATCTGGAGGTTTCGTTTGCGACCATCCCTAATTTTGGGCAATCCCCCCTGAGTTGCCCCACTTCTGGTACGAACTTCGAACGGCAGCTGGCGGAGGGGAAGGCAGCCGCCAGAGAGACTGTGCTAAGCTGACCTTTATTCCAGAGCTCTGACCTAAGCAAGAAAGAAGAAAAGAGCGCGCAGCATTCCACTTCTGCACTTTGCATTTGGTTATAATTATTCACGCAGGAGCATCTTTAAACACCAAAAGGGGGAAATATTACAGTTGTTCCGATTTCACACGCTAACTGTGTTTACATGCGAACAGCATTTCTCAGGGACAATTATCTTATTACTAGCGCACTAATCTTTTCAATCTTTTCAACACAGTTTACAGCTGCAGACTTCAAAAATTAAGGCTAATTAAGACCCTGCTCTCAGCAGGTATGGTAAACGACTCACATTTGAACCGAGTCAAAGAAAAGCAGTTTGGGGAAGAGGGTGTGAAGGGGGGTGGGCACAGTGTCCAAGGTGGAAAGAAGAGATGGTATGGCTTCCATTGAATGGAGGGCTAAAACTCTCTCGATGCTAATATTCCAGAATCCAGGAGACAAGGGGAAATCGCATAGCTGCCATTAAGGGGAGACCTGTAGATATCAGGAGCGAGGACAGCTGGTCCGGCCCGTTCCAGAAGGTGGGTATTTTTCATTCAATTACCTATTTCCATTCATCATATCATCCATGCTGAGAAGCTGGACTCGTGCATCAGATGACCTGTGCTCAAACGCTGGCTCAGCTGATTACTCAGTTTGACCTTGAGCAACTTACTTAACATCTTGGAGCCTCAGTTTCCTCATCTCTGAGATAGAAATAAGAATAATACCTACCTCCCAGGACTGCTGTTAGAACTGATGGAATGAACATTTGTAAAGCACTTAGAATAGCGCCTAGTTCATAATCATCATCAAAGAAATATTTCTTTTAAGAAGTGTGAGCCATAAGGCTGGAACATACCGAAACAACACCTGTTTTCTAACACGTTCCTGACCTCACGCATACTCGCTGCATGATGAGCCGTTTGAGAGCTGCTAATATATAATCGCAGATATATTTATCGTGTCTGTTGCCAATGCATTCTCCAATTATTTGTCCTGCTATCTCGTTAGCTGCCATATATAAAACCAGCCCCTTGGATCAGCCGGTATTATTCTTCGTTTTGTGTTGTTTTAAATCACAGGGAAGCAGTCCTCTCTGTGCAGAGCTGTTGTGGGAGCCCGATTTACAGTCCAGCTTCTCAGATCTCACGCTCAGCTCAAGCATCCCTGGTTACGGCATCTGAGGAGCCACTAGCCGCTTTCTCCCAGTGCTTGGACCACTGCATTCCATAAAGTGCCTACTGTGTGCCTCGAGCTGAGCTTGGCCGTCCACAGCCCCATCTTTCTGGATTCTCACCCCAACCCTGTGAGTGAGGAATGGGGGTCGGGTAATGCTGACCCCACTTCATAGAGGAGGAAACTGAGGCTTGAGACAACTCTTTTGGATGCCACAACTTGCTAACACAACAAAGTCACAATGTGGCACAAACAATTAACTGTCTCTCCTTCAAAACTGTCTTTAACTGGCTGCATTTCTCAAGAGGATCACTGGTACCAGGAGTAGAACTAATGGTAACAACCACCACCGGCACCAACATACACTGCACATACTACCTGCCACCGACAGGTATTAACTCACCTAATCTTCACAACCACCCTAGAAGGGAGGGACCATGATTTTTACAGCCCCCTTTTTACAGATGAGGGAACTGGGTTCAGAGAGGTTATGTAACATGCTGAAAGTCACACAGCTATGAAGTCTTGGAGCCAGAGTTTGACCAAATCCAGGAGAGCTGTGCCCAGACACTCTGTTCTCCAGCCTCTCATGATGCCTGTAAAATTCGACCACTGTGGCCTTTTCAGTGAACACGTAAGGTCTAACGAGACAAACAGAATAGGGACTGATTCGATCATCATGTATCAAACAACTGATGACAAAATTAGTGACTTAGTTACATTTGTGCTACATGCTGCCAAAGAGGAGGATGAGGGGAGGACGTGAAACAGAGGAACTTCGCCCAGGACGGGAGAGCTGGAAGACTCCGGAAGTGAGAATTAAACCGGACTTCAAAGACAGAGCAAGAGCCAACTTGTCTGAGATGAGAGAGAGGATATGCATTTTAGGCAGAAGGATCAGCATGAACGAAGGCTCAGAGGTGGAGAGGCACACATACTCTTTAAGAAACAAAGACAAGCCTGAACCTAGAACGCTGAGGGGTGAGGGGCAGGGGCGCCGTGGGAGGAGCTGGTGTTGGGCTGGTTTGGGGAGCGCTGTGGGGCCTGGATCTTATCCAGAGAGCATCGGAGAGTCACCGACGAGGTTTAGAGCGGACGGACATGGGTCTCTGTTAGCAGCCAGCTTTCAAGACTACGACCGAGTTCATAAAGTCGTGGCTTTCCATCACTGACCCAAAGGCCCCTCCAAAAACCAACTCAGTGAACCAACACGCCAAAGATTTTCAAGATGACTTTCCAGTAACATCTATTTCCCATTTTTAGGGATCCTAACACATCCCACACAGTCTGAGCCATAGGCTGCTACCACCTACCAACCTCTGCCAATTATCCCCTCCTCGTGACTGTTACAGACAAAGAAAACATCAGGTGGTGATAAGTTGTAGCATATTAAAGTCTGATAAAATGTCTTTCTTCTGTCTAGAAAAACAAACCAAAAAAATCGATCTGGTTAGACAAACGCCAATTTGCAATCCCGAATTCTATGGTTTAGTACAATGTCACAGGCATTTGTGGGTTGAAAGAGATGAAGAGCAAAGACATCCCCCCAACACACACACACACCCCCCACCAAACTGATTCCACTACTACTCCTACATACTACTTCTTTCAAGCCCCCATTTACTGACACCTACTATGTGCTCTGTCCTCTGGTTTATTTCAACCCCATGACCACCATCCCAGTTTGCCTGGGACTGAGGACACGGGTATTCAGTACTAAAAGCAGGAACATTCCAAACTGGAACAAGTTACTCACTCTACCTACCACAACATGGATATTCATATAAGGAAAACATGGGCTCAGAGAGGTAAAGACACTTGTTGACGTCACACAGCAGGTCAGGAGTGGGACCAAGGTTCGAATCCTAGGTGTGTGACTCCAAATCCTTCTGTAATAATGCCTAACATTTCTTGAGCACTTACTACGCACTAGGCAAGGCTTTAAGCCCTATATAAGCATTAACTCATTTAATCCTTACGTCTCTACGAAGTAGATACTATTCTAAGTCCTTCTATAGATGGAGAATCCAAGGCTCAGATTAGCTAATAACTCTCTGAAGATTCCCCGGCCAGGAAGTGGGGGGGTCTGAATTTGAAAACAGTCTGGTCAAGAGCCTATGCTCTTAATTGCATTTTACCCTTCAAACCACAGGGCAACACATCCCCACAACACAGGGCATTTTCTTTCTTTCTTTCTTTTTTTCTGCTTTTTCTCCCCAAAGCCCCCCGGTACATAGTTGTATATTTTAGTTGTGGGTCCTTCTAGTTGTGGCATGTGGGATGCCGCCTCAGCATGGCCTGATGAGCGGTGCCACGTCCACGCCCAGGATCTGAACCAGCGAAACCCTGGGCCCCTGAAGCAGGAGCGCACGAACTTAACCACTCGGCCACGGGGCCGGCCCCAACACAGGGCATTTTTATATGTTTGTTGAAGGTAATTGTTTTTTAACAAACAGGAGAGATTTTACTAGAGGTGTGGAAAAACAAATTGCTCCAAGTCTTATAGGCAACACGAAGCTGAATTTGCTAGTGGTTTGCTAACTTACAAGGCTCTCTGGGAAATGATGAAACCTGAAATGCAGTAAGTGTGCTGAGGCTGGTCATGTGGTAGGTCAGTGGCCTAGGGGAGCCCAGGCTCCAGAGAGGCCTAGAACGTGCTCTTGGGGCCTGATGCCCGTGAACTAAATCCCCGCTGGCCTGGTGGATGGCTTTGCCATTGGCTCACATAGCCTGGCACCGAATTTCCACACTTCAGGTAAAGAAGCCTGCACGAACCTTACCTGCAAATGCCACGCGCTGGGGTATAACGTCTGAAGACCCAGCCTTGAAAAGCGGGGACCACTGGTGTCCCTGCAGGGTGTGTGCAGGCGAAGGAGACAACACCAAGGAGGGATGGTCATCGCTGCACGAGCATCAGTACCATTCGCACTGAGTACCGAGTGCTTTCCCCGGGCCCTGAGCCCATCCCTGAGCGGTGCACAGAGAGGGAGAAGCTCTGGACCACAGCCAGTGCTGTCCTGGGGCTCCCCAGGGCCATCCTGCTGTGCCTTCACGATCCAGGCCAGTGATTCTCAACCAGGAGTGATTTGGGACATCCGACAATGTCTAGAGACATTTTTGCCTGGCACAGTTTGGGGAGGGGGTGCTACTGGCATCTAGTGGGTGGAGGCCAGGGATGCTGCTAAACATCCTACAGTGCACAGGACGGCCCCACCACACAGAATTATCCTGCCCAAATGTCAGTAGTGTGAGGGTGAGAAACCCTGACTTGTGGGGACAGAGGCAGAAAACCGGAGCCAACCGCACCCAGCCACGCTAGAACCTTCCGCACGGCACCAGAGCACTCACACCAGGGGCCAGTCCTCAAGTGAACGGGGTGATCTCTCACCTGCTCACGGTTGCATCCGCAGGGCCTAAAATATGGACTTGGTGACTTTTCTTTTCTTTCAAAGAAAATCATAACCAAGGAACAGCCCAACCTAAGGAGCGCACAAACCGGCCAGACGTCAGGGAGGGGAAGAATTGCCCTGGGAGGGCAGTCAATGGGGATTAAGGGCAAAGGTTTTGGCAACTACTAGCGGTGGGATTTCAGACAAGTTATCCAACCTCTGTAATTCGGTTTTCTCATTTTTCCTTTTTTAATTTTTTTTTTTGAGGAAGATTAGCCCTGAGCTAACATCTGCTGCCAATCCTCCTCTTTTTGCTGAGGAAGACTGGCCCTGAGCTCACATCCATGCCCATCTTCCTCTACTTTATATGTGGAACACCTACCACAGCATGGTTTGCCAAGTGGTGCCATGTCCGCACCCGGGATCCAAACCGGCGAACCCCAGGCGGCCGAAGAGGAACATGCGCACTTAACCGCTGCACCACAGGGCCGGCCCCTGGTTTCCTCATTTTTAAAACGAGGATAATAATAATAATACAATAACAGTATATACACGATATAGTTGTTATGAGGAATGAGAGAGACAATGGGTGTCAAGTATACAGTAAGTGCCAAATAAATGACATCCTCTTCCTCCCCCCACCGTCTTCCCAATTCTTTTTATTTAACCCTCTAAAATAATTGCTATAATGGAGATACTCAGAGGGAACAGTGGGAGACGAGAATAAAGACACACTTTTTCTCTCCTGCTGCCCTGTAAGAGAATGAGCTTTTCTGTACATCTCACCCAGAAATAACTGTAGGGGAGGAGGGTGTTCGTGGGGACCTCAGTGAGAACACTGATGACAGGATCTCAGCCTGTTGGCACCTCAGGAGGCCAGCTGGCCAGCCCTCTGCTCTCAGCTAGATAGGACGACCGCATCCCATAGTCCAGAGGGTAGGAGCTTCCCCTGACAGGAGTGAGACAGAAAGTCCCGGTTCCTTGTCTGGCGGGACAGCCAGCCTGCTCCACCCCTGGGAGAAGGGCTTTGAGAACCCCTTAGCTGGCTCATTGTCCCCTCCCCCCAGCACCCCAGCACCGCTGCCCACACACACAGCCCCACTGGGAAAGCTGTGCCTTGCACGCGATCGCTGTCACTCCACCCTTTCCATAATTCCCTTTTCCAAAGATAACCAGAACGCTCAGGGAGGCCCCCAAACCCAGACGCGACTTATTTCCTATTTCTGGCTCTCCCACGTGATGCCTGCGAGTCTTGAGCACTCCAACTCACACTGGAACCGCCTCTCTTAGAAGCGGGAGACTGAACGGCGGTTCTGAATCAGCCTCCTGGGGGTCAGAAGGAGGAAAGGAAATGCTTGACCTCGGCCGAGTTCTAGAATCAAGGAGCCACAAAGACCCTACAGACCAAGCATCTAGTAGGCAACTTTGAGGAGGATTCTGTCTCCTGTGAAATTAAAAATAAACGTCATCACTGTTGGAGGAACACTATGTGCGAGAATGTGTGTGTAAGAGACAGACAGAGAGGTAAAGAGATTGTGGGTCCCACACCAAATGGGTGTTCGCTTGTTCCAAGACATTTTTAATTAAAATAAATCATTTGAATATTATCACCACTTAACCAAGATACTCTGTAGTCTTGATGATGTCTACTGGATTTGCTCAGAGAGGCCAGGCCCTGGCAAAGAAATCTGATCGAAGTTTCCTTCTGGCCGGATCACCAGTAAGCGGCCGTTTTCCAAAACGTAGCCCTTTTGATGCACAGCTGCACAATTTAACCTAAAATCCTAGTTAGTATTCCAGCAAGACACCTCCTTCTAATTGAGGTAATTTCTAGGAAGACACAGCTAAAGGACTCCTCTCCTTCTAATAAAGCAATCATGGCTGCTATTTACTAAGCACCTATTATGTGCCAGGTACTTGATGCGCCTTAACTCTTCTTAATTCCCATTTTCACCTTCACGACAGCACCGTAAGGCAGATAGCCCCAGCTCACAGCTGAAAAGTGGGGCTCAGGACAGTAAAATAAGTGCTCCAGTGTCACAGAGCCAGAAAGAGGCTGAGCTGGGGTTTGAACCCAGGTCTCACTGCAGGGTCCAAGCTCTTGACACAACGTCCTATTAATCTCAAATTGCAGCCCACCTCCACCCTCTACTTTCTTGTTAGCATTTTCCCAGGCACAGAACACTCCAAAGAACTTAATTTTTGCCACAAGGGATACAAAACAAGGGACTGGAAAATCCCCCGTCCTATCTCAGCTTTGTCACAACCGCTTGACAATCGCAGGCGCATGCAAAGGTGCTGAGTCTCAACTGTTCCATCTGTTAGATGGGTATAATTCCCAACCGCCTCTCAGGTCACCCCCAGAAATAAAGCAGAACGCAGCCCAAAGTGCGTCTTCCCCTCCCAGATCTGGGGTCAGAGGCCACACATCTTCCTGCAGGATGTCAGTCTCAGCAATCTTTCAAATGCTCCCCGCCCCGGGGCGGGCAGCCCAACCGGCGTGCCCGGCTCCAGGGAGTTACCTCCTAAAATAAACCGTGCTAACTTCAGTTAGCGCACCCGCAAGGCTATATATAGAAGAAAACCCTCAAGAGTTCCCAGCTGGCAGCAGCTTCTCCAAAACTCAACCCAACCTGCTAATTTCTAAGGGAATCTGCAACCTCTGATGGGCAGCTTGGAATCAGAAAGGCCGGCGGCGAGATGGAAAACCCCCCTAGGTTAGTGCAGTCTTTCCAGGGAGTGATGCCCAGGGCTCCTGAGCAAACCGTGACCGCGAGAAAATGCAAGCCTATCCCCGGGAGCCTGCTGGAGGGAAATTAAGGAGCGGTGGGTGGGGCCAGGGGGAGCCACACCAGGTCTGCGCATGTGCGGCAGGCCGCTGGGCGTGTCCTGGGGCCGCCAGGTGATGGAGAGAAGGCATTCTGTGCGCCAGGCGCTGTGGGGATTTCTGAACCTCGGTGTCTTCCGAAGCTCACATCATCCTGGGGAGAGGCAAGACGCCAAGTGCAGACTCTCAGTTCTCCCATCTTTAAAATGAGGCATATGACTCCATCACACACACACGCGCGCTCTCACACTTGCATCCAGAAAAGCCACACACACACATCCACTCTCAAGACACACTTAAAACGTTGGCATTTCCCCCTGGAAGAACATCCAGGAACTTGTTAGCAATGATTTCTTTTAAGCGAGACTGGAAGAAGGGAGAGAAAGGGAATTCTACTTAATTTATAGCTTTCTTTCATGGGTGCATTTTCGTTTCATGCTTATACTCCTTTTATTAAGGCAAATGCCACTTAAAAATGGAAGGATAGTACAGCGGTTCCTCTAGGAATTAAACACAGAATGACTATATACCCTAGTAATTCCACTTCTGGGTATACACTCCAAAGAACTGAAAGCAGAGACTTGAACAAGAACTTGTACACCCACGTTCCATACAGGATTATTCACAACAGACAAAAGGTGGAATCAGCCCAAAGGTCCACTGAAGGATGAATGGATACACAAAAGGTGACATATACATAAAATGGACTATTAGCCTCAAAAAGGAAGGAAATTCTGACATGCTAGACATGGATGAACCCTGGAACACATTACGCTAAGGGAAATGTCGGACAAAAAGACAAATATTGTGTGATTCCACCTACATCAGGTTCCTAGAATAGTCAAATTCACGGAGATAGAAAGCGGGATGGTGGGTGCCAGGGCCTGGGGAGGAGGGAACGAGAAGTTGTTGTTTAACGCGTATGGAATTTCTGTTGGACTTGGGAAGATGAAAAAGTTCTGGAGGTGGATGGTAGCGACAGGTGCACATCAATGTAAATGTACTAATGCCACTGAAGTGTACACTTAAAAATGGTTAAGATGGTAAGTTTTATGTTATGCACATTACACCACAATGAGATATTTGAAAGAAAAAATGAAAGGATAGAGCAAAAACCAATAAAAAGTGGTACTTAGGGATAAAGGGAGGGAAGAAGGTGGAGACACAAGGATCAAAGTAAGAATTCTTCAAATGCGTCTTGTTTTGTAGATTTGACTTTGGGCTCATGTAGAGGTTTTACCTAGTTATTAAACACACTTTTTAAAAAAGCAAATGCATTAGGGATTATTGGGGCAGGGGAATTAGGAATAACTTTGGTTTTCTTCTGGAAACTTCCCATGGGAGTAACAACCCAAATTTTCAAATATGAAAGAATAAACAAACTGCAGTACATCTTTAGCATGGAATGCTACTTGACAATAAAAAGGAGTGAATTATTAAGCATCGGTATGGCTGAATCTCAAAAGAAGTATGTTGAGTAAAAAAAGGCAGACAAAAAAGACTACGTACTCTATAATTCCATTTATATGAAACTCTAGAAAATGTCAACTAACCTATAGTGAGAGAAAGCAGACCAGTGGCTGCCTGTGGAATGGGTTTGGGGGTGGGTGGGTATTACCAAGGGGCACCAGGAAATTCTGGGCGTGATGGTCATCACCCAATTATTGCAGTGACGATGTCATCAAATTGTACACTTTAAGTATGTTCAGTTTATCACAACTCAGTTATTCCTCAATAAAGCTGGACCCGAAAAATGTTGTTCAAAACTATTTAATGCTATTCAACTTAAAAAAAGGGGGAACTTATAAAAGTAACATCTCATATAAAATAAAATAACGGGGTTAGATTAGAACGTTTCTAACTTCTAGCTCTGACAGTCTATGAAATTATGGTTCTAGGTTCAGGCAAACACTACAGAAGAAAATGGAAGACTTCTAGGAAATACCTTATTCAACTACTAATGATGACAGCTGTCATTTACTGAGCTCTGACTGCGCGCTGGGCCCTGCGCTTAATTCTCTATAAACCGTATCTCATTTAATTCCCGTAGCAAGCCTATGAAGCATCATTCGTATTCTTTGAACAGATGAGAAAACTGAGGCATAGAGAGGCCATTTGTCCAAAATTTGAACCAGGGCCGGATCATCCCAGAATCCATGCTCTTACCCACTGTGCTAGGCCCCTCCATCAATGACTAGTGACCACCGACTATGTGCCAGGCCCTCTCTAAGGCTGGACTTACAGGACAGAAGCCACTTTCAACCACAAGGCTGCAAGAAGGGGCTCGAGGCCAGTCTTGGCACACTGTCCTTCATCTCTGGGGTGTGCAGGCAGCAATGTCCCCCATCACAGGCACACAGAGAGCTCTTCCGAGGGCCAGATGCAGCAAACAGTGTTTTAAGGCCCCAGGGATTGTCTAAGGCAGCACTGCCCCATAGAACTTTCTAGGATGGTAGGTATGTTCTGTATCTGGACTGTCCAATGTTGTACCCACCCGCCACAGGTGGGCTGAGCACTTGAAACATGGCTGGTGCAACTGAGGAACTGAATTTCTCTTCTATTTGATCTTCTTTAATTTAGATGTGAATAGCCACACATGCCTAGTCGACGCGGTGTTGGACAGCACGCATCTGAGGGATTTCACAGTCCCACTGTGTCAGCGAAGCTCGGCGGGCAGAGCCAGTCACGGGGGAAGGTGGCATCTCAGAACCCGGGGTGGGGCTGGCTGAGCGTGTGGCCAGCGCAGCCCGTGGGAGGTGAGCTCGGCAGCCCCATGCACTCCGGAGGAGCCAATGTGACTGCTCTGCAAGCATCTGTCCCCCAGGAGGCAGCCAGGGTGGTGCGGGCCGTGTGGACACCCACGCACCAGCCCGGGTGGTACCAGTCCCCATGATGGACACATTAAACAGGAAGTCCTGTGCAAGGGGCTGTAGTGCGTTGCCTCCTGGCGACCCCTGAGGGAGTTACTCTCATCTCATTTCCCAGGGGAGAAAATGAGGCTCCGAGAGGGGAGGCAACTACTCAAGGACACAGTAACTGGCAGAGCCAGGATTCGAACGAGGGGATCTGATGCCAGGACGGGTTCCAAATCCGCATACACACAATCCTGTCTCCCAAGACAAAGGTACGCCTCGCTGCCTGCTCCGAGGCACGCCTGCCCGCTTCCAACAATCCGGTGGATGGAGAAGGGTCAGGTTTTCCCTGGAAGGTGCTAAGAAAGACACAGGCAGGCTCCGAGGGGGAGGGACAATGCCTCTACCCCAGTCGCTCGGTGCAGGGCAGCTCACAGACCAGTCCCTCTGCCAGGAATGCCTTCTCCTCCTGGCCCACCTAGAGAATTCTTCTTTATCCTTCCCAACTCAATTCAGCCTTCTCCTTCGAAACCTTTCCTGGCCCCCTAACCATACGCTGACCACCCCCTCCTTTCCTAGCTCACGGCTGTCACCACCATCCCCGATGACAAGCACTTGG
The DNA here is from genome assembly GCF_021613505.1 of Equus quagga. Classification (NCBI taxonomy): domain Eukaryota; kingdom Metazoa; phylum Chordata; class Mammalia; order Perissodactyla; family Equidae; genus Equus; species Equus quagga. The sequence continues at coordinate 13,615,454 of NC_060273.1, read as the reverse complement.
TAATTACTTTGTTCTTGGCACCGATCTTCCTCAAGATTCGTGAGGGCCACGGGCTGCGTCTCACCCACGCCTGTTCTCCCAGAGCCAAAGAGGGTGTCTGACAGATGGGCCCCGCACAGCAAGAGTTGACTTTGAACAGCAGTGATGGGATGAATGGCTTAAACAAAAGGAACATTCAAATTTTAAGAGATGAATCAAGAACTGGCTACGTCAAGGGAGAGAGTCGTTAAGTATCTTTCCACACCTCAGGCCCTGGAGATGTTCTGTGTGTGTGACCCTGTGTGTGCTGTGTGACCCTAAAGAAAGCTCTTGACCTCTCGGAACCTCACAGTTCCCATCCATAGGTGGGAGGACACCAGATCTACCTGCTGGGGTTATCAGGAGAGTCACCTAAGCCACTGATGTATGGAATACACTTGGCAGGGAGCCCCGGCTCAGAAAAAGCACTAAGGAAATGTCTGCAATCATTGGCAAGCCTCCTAAAAGGATGGCTGAGGCATCAGAGCTGGTCCATGGGAGACCTCAAGGACTGGCCAGCTCTGGGCCCACAGCATCAGAACAGAAGCGGATAAGAGAGAAGGAGGTAGCCCTGCACAGCCAGTCCCCGGGAAACAGGTGATTTGTCAATGTCTTCCCCTTCACTTCCCGCCAAGTTCTCAAAGACCCTGTGCCCATTCGGTTTCTCAGCTGCCAGGCCTGGCTTTCGGGGGTCCTCACGCAAGAGGTCACCAACTGGTCACCCAGAAGCTGAAGCTGACTCTCAGACAGATTTTGCTTTAGGCCTGCAAAGCATTTTCAAAATGTTTAATCAGTTGCCTACAGCTAAAATTCAGGGAGACCGTGTGTTCAAATTCTTTTCAAGGAAGGTGTCTAACCTTCCTTGAAAAATCAGGAGATCTGGCCACACTGGGTCCCCACTTCCAGTCGGCCAGAGCCAAGAAGCAATTGTCCACTTCAGATGGGGTGTGGGCGTCCTTAGTCCCCGTGTGGCCGCCACACTCTGCCTCCACCTGCCTTGCTCCGGAGGTATCTAATTTTGCAAGTTTGGCCAGAAATAGACACTCGCCCGCTGTTTTATTTAGCAAAAGCATTTAGCCGGGAGCAGGGAGCAGCTTCGAGTTTGAGTAAAACTCCTTACTCTAAACCCATCTCACTTCGCTTTGACATCACCCATATGTAAAGACACGGATGAATAAATGGTTCTGTTTAATAATAAACTAACCATGTCTTCACTGCCTCTCTCACAGAGAAAGCTAAAAATAAATCACCCGAGCAGAGCGTATCAATCTCCAGCGGACAGAGGGGTGTCAGGCGGTGCCAGCCCGTTCCCAGCATTAGGCCTGGAAGGAGGCCTGATCGCAGGTGACTGCGGAGTCCTTGAGGGATGCAGCAGCTGCGGAAACACGCGGACTTGAAGGTTCTCTGCATTGACTTAACGGTTCAAAGAGGAAATGGTGGGGCAAAGACAGAACCAGATGCAAAGACAGACCTGTTCGTGTCCCTTTCGTGTCTCCTCTGAAATGTCACCACTTCCTACAGGTGACAGAGAGATGAAGCCAGTGAAAGTAGGTCCCCTACTCTGTCCCTGAAACACACACGCACGCACACACACGAGTGCACACACACGCACACACACACACAGTCTGCCTTCCTGGAGCACTTCCCACAGCCTGCAGGGTCTTATTCATCTCTTCTCTTGCCCACTGTCTCTCTTCCACGAGATTACATGCTCCATGAAGGCAGGGCCTTCTCAGGCCTGATTCATTTCCAAACCCTCGTCTGTTTCTGGCACCTGACACAGCACTTAGCATCAAACAGGCCCCTCCCCAGAAAATCTGCTAAACGCGTCTCTGCCATAATATAGCGTGCCCTGTACCATTTCCAGACTTCCAATGCTTACACCAGTTTCATGATTCTTGCCATATTTCTCTAGCACCCACACAACTTAGTGCTGGCTTCAACCAATTCTCATTTTTTATTGAAATATGTCTATTTAAAAAAAATAAAACCTTATGGCAGTATATTTAGGCAGTAGAGAAGCACTTGAAATCGACCAGCTTTGAAGTGAACCGTTGCTTATTAGCTGTCTGACCTTAGACAAGTGGGTTGATCTCTTTGTGCCTCAGTTTCCCCATGTGTAAAACACACTGATGAGCGAAACCTCCATATGTTAGGGGGAAAGGAGCTAAAACATGGACAGTTAATTCATGACAAGTGCTCAGAATACAGCCTAGGACAAAGTAAGCTCAATATGATTACTATTCATATTAGTATGTTTACAGGGAAAAAAGCAGTATCACTTGCCAGATTAAAATAAATATTTGACAACTGAAAGAAAAAATGTCACTGATGTAACAGCTAAAAAAACACACTTTTGGAGACACAGGCTGAGCCTCTGCTTTGCCACGACCCAGATGTGTAAAACCCCCCATTCTCCCGTCTTTGAAATGAGGATGTCGGACCAGACCCTCTCTTAAGATGCCATCCACCTTCCAGCTCTGAATCTCAGACTTGCAATCCATGGATGACCCTACCTTAAAAGAAGTAAAATTGCAAACCCTGAGTCTACACAATGAGAGCAAAAGGGAAGAGGTGAGGGGCGGGGAGAGAAGGTTATTCGCATTCCAAAAGGATTTGCTCTTACGAAAGGATTAACAGCAGAGTTGCCTTAAATAGCAGCTTAAGCCTTGTTTATGCATTACTAAAGGCTTGATGGAGAGGTGGAGGGGCCCAGGTACTGGGAACAAAGCATGATGAGGCCCAACCAGAAAGAAAAAAGCACGCCTGTTTTCTTTAAAATTACAGCGGATTGCACGTCAATTGCTCAAAGGACGTGCACCTGTATCTACGAGCCAGTTTAGAGCACTAATCCAGCCTGTTTATTTCTAAACCCCTACTATAAGAACATGGATAATTTATTAAATGTAAGCGCTTGTAATGTACCACGCACTGTTGAGCACGTGACGTGCGTTATTTCATCTAATCGTCACGGCAACCCAACGAGGTAGGTGCGATTGTTACCATCATTTTATAGATGAGGAAACTGAGGCTAGAAGAGGGGATGTGATTCACCCAGAGCAAGTGGAAGGCAGAGTGAGTATTCAAGCCAAAGTACAGGAACCAGGCACTGAGGTTAGATTATAAAAGGTAGGCTTCTTGCCTCAAGGAGGACACCGAAGATCAGCCAGGGAGGTTGACAGATTCAGAGGAGGATTAAACACCCTGAGAGGGACTTTTATGAGAGCAGAGGAAGGGGATACCAAGGGTCCAGGGTGTGCCCAAAGTCAGGTATGACCTCAACCAACCCCCAGTTGTTAGCCCACACCCCAGCACCCCTAAACACTCAATGCCCAGATTCCTCTCCTCCGTCCCTCATGCCAAGGATACTCTCATCGGAACCTCTCTGAGCAGAGACCAGTGTCTCCTGGGGGACTCGACTCCCAAAGGTTGGGGCGGGGGGGTGGCTGGGAGGCGAAGAGAGAAAGAGGAACTCTGTTGCAGGATCTCTCCCAGTGCTGACACTGCCTTCCTGGGCTGCCTGAGGTTCTCACTGCCTCATTTTCCTGCCTTGAAAAATGGGGATATTAGCTACCCCCCACCTCCCTTGGCAGAGAAGAGCCGGTAATCAATCAGGAAACATCTGTGAAACACTCCCAGCCTTCGGAGAGGGCACCTTGGGAGAGGAGCTGTGAAAACACGGGGAGAAGCTGTTAGCAGCAGCAGCAGCATCATTTCCATCAGGACAACTCCTGCCTAAAGACCAGCAGTGGCTCCCCACTGCCCAGGGGAGAAAAGGCACTTAGCAGCCTGGCAGGCAAGGCCACTGGTGCAGCTGCTGCCCTTCTCCTTGCCTCTCTTTCTCATCCCCACACGGGAGAGCGGTGCCACTTTCACATTGTCACACGGTCACATTGTCCCCATTCTCCAGGGCCAAGTACTTTCCCTAACATCCAAGCTGGGAGCTCAACATCCAGCGCACCTGTTTTTGTGGCTGACCCCACTATTTCTCTTCTCCAAGGGGTTCTGATAGTACAGGTACACAAAATAGGGCTCTTGCACAAGCTTCTCTCTTCCCAGAGCTATAAAATGAAGATGCTACACAGCCATGAGCCAGTCTCTTCTCTCTCCAACTAGATAATAAGCAGAGTGAGGACCAGATGGAGTTCCAATGAAGTCCAAAATTCATACATGGAGCCTCGGAAGCTGTCAACAGCACAGGCAAAGAATCTGGGTTCAGACAGACCAGAGCTCCCCATTCGGCCTCTCACCCCCTCCCTGCGCCTTCTCTGCAAAACGGAGAGCCCCCCATAATAGGCAGTGTCAAAGGGACAACAGGTGTGGACTTAGGAGGGGGCCTTATTTGAAAGGGTTATTGTGAGGGCGAGAAAGGGACTACTGCAAATAGGGGGATGGGCCTCTTGCAACAGGGGTCGCTCTGATCCTAAGCTCTACAAGCACCCAAAAGGTAGGGGTTTCTTCTACAGAGAGGAGGAAATAAGACCAGAAGGAACTGGAACCGGAACGGGAACCAGGTGTGGGGAAACGAAATGACAGGGTTGGTTAATGGACAGATCAGAAGACGTCTTCCTGTAAAGCCGGCCTGTTCTCAGGAGGCGCTGTCTGCCGGCCCAGGCTGGGGCAGAGAGCAAGGCACCGGGGCTGGTGGGAGGAGAGAAGCTTAACCCAGGTTCAGTTAGCAAGAATTTTGATCTGCTGGAACGAGCACTGTGGGTAATCATTTATGAGGCGAAGAATGGGAATTGGGAGGGTGTGGGTCCGGCCTTGCCACAGGTAAACAGGGGGCACCTGTGCATCGTATCGAAGTCATCCGGAGCAGCACGGCTCTTTGCAGTGAGCTGTTTTCCAGAACACAAGGGGGTGGGGGATTCCTCTGTTCTTTTCCAGGAACACAGAGCTCAAGTACAATTCAATACTGTCAGTACTCAAGAGGTTGTCGTGTGGATTCAACGCGACGACCATGCACAGAAAGTGTTTGAAACAAACTCGATCCACACGGGCTGCTTTTAGTTTTGGCTAATGATTGTTTACTTCCAGGACAGCCTAGAAGGATGACTACTCCAGCCGGAAGGTAGAGAATGAGGTAGAGACCTTCTGGAGCTGTCTTGCAGATAAATATGTAGCCTGGAAGCGCGCTGTGGAGCCAGCTAAGGCACATGACGCCACAGATGCATGTTGAACTTGCTCTCTACTCAGCCCCAGGACATTTTCACGTCATCTCCTCTTAAGCAAGACGGATGTTAAGCCTAAAATACATTCAACCTAGCCTCTGGCCATTGACAAGTTAAAAGAAAAACAGAAAGTGAAATATACAACCCAACATGCCAACCGCCCCCCCCAAGAATCAAAGCGGACAGGATACAAGACGGCATGGAGACCCAGGAGTTAAGAAAAAACGTGTGGCGGAAAATTCTCTGCTCACTTTTTATCCCCTGCTATAATCAGGGGCATGCAAACCTGTTTTAAATTTACCGACAGCTTTTTAAGCTGCCACCTAGCTCTTGAGGTATTTTTAGTCAAGCAGAAATTCATTTAGACCCTAAAGTCAGGAAATAGAATGGTGTCAGGTGTTGCTCTTACAGAATTCCGCTTGTGCCCTTTGTCAGCCGTATTCACTTCTCATTTGCACACAATTAAATAATCACTTCACCCCCTACTTCTTCGGCATCTTCAGCATCTCCTCGCAGGGGGAGGAACGCCAGGGAAGTCAGCGCAAGTTAAGAGATCTGTTCTTAATCCGAACGAACGTCATTTCCATCCGCAGGGACAGACTTTGTGGGGGAGGGGGTTACAGGGTCCAGAGGGCCCTGAACCCACTGAAAAAGAACAAGTTTCACTTTCTCCACTCCAAACAGACGCCTCCAATGAGGCTGTGGCTATATATACATTTCTCGGCTGCCAGAAAGAGCGAGGCAGACAGAGGAGGAAGGAGATTAAAACAATACTGCCAGGCTGGAAGCAACACGAGGGTACCTAAGTCAACGGGAGAACCGCCACGCTGGGGCTCAAGCCAAAAATGCAGGGGTCACCTTGATCCCTATCTTTCCTTCATGCCCCCCCCCCCCCCCCCCACCCCCGGCCATCTCCAACCCACGGGCGAGTCCAACAGAATCTACCACGCAAATGTGTTCAGAACTCCCCCCGCTTCTGATCTGGACCACCACCAGGCGAGGACAAGACCCGGGCATTTCAGATCACAACACCTTTCACTCCCCGTGGGCCCGTCTCCACCCAGCAGCCGGAGGGACCTCTACCAAATCAAAAACCAAATAACACCGGAAATAGCAAATCATCAAATATTCCCATCTCACTGGGAATAAAGTCTAAATGTCTCACCTTGGATGGCAAAGCCCTGCAGGATCTCGCTCCTGCCTCTTTCTCAAGCCCATTGCACACCGCACCGCCGTCTTCCACTCTGCTCCAGTGCGCCTGGCCTTCTGCCTGTTTCTAGAATATTCCATCCCCTCTCATGCCTCAAGGCCTTTGCCCTCTGCCTGGAATGTTTTCTCTCCAGGTTTTCACATGGCATCTCTGGTCATTCAAGCCGGGCCCTCTGGGGACCACCCTCTCCATCACATCATCCTGCTTTAATTCCAGGGACGACACTTGTCATTTTAGTATTTTCTTCTTTTTTTTGTCTAAGTGCTGCATCTTGTTCACCGCTGAACACTCAGCATGCACAACAGCATCTGCCCATAGCTGGTGCTCAAGAAGTATTTGTTGAATGAATAAATGACCATACAAAGAAAACATGGCTGAGGCACATTAAGGGACTAGGGGAATTTGGAGGGTGTGGTGTCGTTACAGAACATCTCAATTTAGATGCTAGTTTCATTAGAAATACGCACTCCAGGGGCTGGCCCCGTGGCCGAGTGGTTAAGTTCTCGCGCTCCGCTGCAGGCAGCCCAGTGTTTCGTCGGTTCGAATCCTGGGCGCGGACATGGCACTGCTCATCAGACCACGCTGAGGCAGCGTCCCGCATGCCACAGCTAGAGGAACCCACAACGAAGAATACACAACTATGTACCGGGGGGCTTTGGGGAGAAAAAGGAAAAAATAAAATCTTTAAAAAAAAAAAAAAAAAGAAATACGCACTCCAGGGGGCCAGCCCGGTGGCACAGCAGTTAAGTGCACACGTTCCGCTTCAGCAGCCTGGGGTTCACCAGTTCAGATCCTGGGTGTGGACATGGCAACGATTGGCAAAGCCATGCTGTGGCAGGCGTCCCATATATAAAGTAGAGGAAGATGGGCATGGATGTTAGCTCAGGGCCAGTCTTCCTCAGCAAAAAGAGGAGGATTGGCAGCAGATGTTAGCTCAGGGCTAATCTTCCTCACAAAGAAGAAAGCAAAAGAAATACACACTCCATATTTAGAGTTTATAAAAATGTCAAATGAAAAAATCAATTCTCAGACTCCAGTTTTTCCAACTGTATTTAAAAGCTTTCCCATAACTGGATCAGGTTTGAAATTTAAATTAAAATGAAATAAAATTAAAAATCCAATTTCTCATCACACTAGCCATATTTCAAGTGCTCAGTAGCCACACGTGGCTGGTGACCACGAGGCTGGATGGCACAGGTGGAGCCCACACCGCCCGCCACATCAGTGGTGGCAACCATTCCAGCCGCGAGGCCCGTGTGTGGGACAGCTGCTCTGGAGGACAAGACAGCAGCCCCACCCTCCCTGACTTATTTAACCTCCCCGTGCCTCAGTTTACCCACAGGTGAAAAAGGTCAGCACCTAGCCCATCGAGGAATTAAAAGGGTCAAATGAGACAGTGGATAGAAAGCATTTGGCACGGGGCCTGGCACACAGCGAGGTTTCGCTATAAATCATCATAATCATTATTATGACTCATTCTGATACTGTGAGCTCTGCTGACAGAAGTACAGGACAAGACAGGTGCCCCAGTTAAACCGAAGCCAAAGCTCTAAAAAGCAGGGGCCCTACCAGGAGATCGTTCACAGCACAGACAGCTCCCATCGGAGGTTCCTTTAAATATGGTGAAACCTCTGAAGGGCTTTTCAAATAGGAATCAATTTACCCTACTGACAGGGAATTCTTCAGGGACCCTTCCAGGAAGGACCCAGACTACGCGGGTCCTCTTTGTCCCTCTCATCTGTTCATTGGTTAATGGGAGATTCTGCTCATGAGTCCCTCCGATGGGCAGGGGGAGGCTGGGATGGTTCACAAAGCACCGGGGCAGAGAGATCCACGTTGTCATGGGTCTGTCCGATTTCAGGGCCCCTAAGAGGACCCGATGTTCCCTGTCGGCCCCAAGCAAGCCCAAACCAGAGCTCCCACCCCCAGCCGTCAGCTGCCAGATTCTTGGTGCCAGGGGAAAAGAAGAACCTGCTTGGAAAAGTCTGGAGGTGCATCCCTGCAGCAGGCGGACCGTCCCAGTCTATCCAGAAAAGGTCGCAAAGTAGGGCGTTTTTGTAAATAAAGTTTTACTGGGACACAGCCACGCCCATTCATTTACATATCATTTCTGGCTGCTTTCCCACTGCAGACAGAGAGCTGAGTAGTCACCAAGGAGATTGAAGGGCCCTCAACTTCTAAAACATCTACTATCCGGACCTTTAAGTAGAGGTTTGCTCACCCCTGAGCCAATTCAAACTGGGAGGGATCAGATCAGGGAAGGCTTCCCAGAGGAGGTGACAACCTAATTTTTCCTAATTCTTACTTTTCACAGAGTTCTCAAAGAGGATGCTTAGACCAGCAGATTCAGGGAACAGAAGGGAAGCAAGCACTGTCACGGAACCCTACCTATAGCAAATTCTAGGGCAGAAGCCACCAAATGGTGGCTCATGGGGCCAGAAACAGTCCACAAACCTGTTCTATATGGCCCTCGTGGTGCTTAAAAACACTGGAGACGACATGGAAGACTGGCATATATCATGACAACCTGCTTTTCTGACTTCTATTAAGACTTCTGACCTTCTGGTACACGGGAGGCCCACCCTCTCACTGAGCACCCTTTTGATGGAGTGCTTGGTCTCCAGCTCACCATGATCCCACCAGACCTGCTTCCCTCGCCTGTTTCCAATGGGTTCTGTGTCTATGGCCCTCCTTCCACTGCTGTCAAAGGCCTCTACCACACATTCTTTGGTCCACTACCAACCCAGGAGGTAGACAGCGCAATCGTCACCACTTTACAGATGAGAAAATCAAGGATCAGAGAGGTTAAGGGACATCCTTAAGGGCGCCCAGCTGGGAAATGATAAAGCTGGACAGGAATCAGGGCCTCTGATTCTAGCTCACTGCCCCTCTTCAGACACTTGAAGAAAGGATCAGTCCCCACGGGGATCTGTCTCGGGCACTCCACAGTGTGCAGAGCTCTCTCGCAGACACAAGGCCTTTGCAGAGAATACAGATCTGGGAGCCACGCAGGCCGCATGAAGATGGAGGAGCATGTGCTCACCACAGACCTAAGGAGGCAAGAGGTTAAAACGCTAGAGAAACAAGAACAAGAAGTGGGCAGGCCTCAGAGGTCAGAGGCCACAACTCTGAGGAGCCCAGCCAGCACTGACTGAGCAGCTGCTGGAAGCAGGTCATGGAGCGAGGCGTGGCTCCCCTCTGGGTTCACAGTCTAACCAGGAGGGTGGGAGCTGCACGCTGACAACACAAGGCCGATGCTTTGCTGGCAGGTGCTGGAACCTGGGGGGGGCGGGGGTGGGGTTAAGGGCCCACCCAGGGCCTGGGCGGCATTATATATACACTCGAGTCGTTTTGTCCGGGGGCGGGTGGATGGCAGTCAACCAAGGCTCTCGGATAATGTGTCTGTTCCTTACGGCTGCCGTGACACAGGACCACGGACAGAATGGTTTAAACAATAGAGATGTGCCATCTCACGGTTCTGGAGGCTGGAAGTCGGACATCAAGGTGTGCGTAGGGGGCGCTCCTTCTGAGGCTGGGGGTGGAGAATCTGTTCCCTGCCCCCCTCCTAGCTTCCGGTGGGTGCTGCCCATCTTCCCGGTTCCTTGGCCGGTAGAAGCATCACCCCGTCACCTTCATCTTCACGTGGTGTTCACCCCGTGTGCGTGTCTGCATCCAAATTCCTCTTTTTGACGAGGACACGGGTCATATGCAATGAGGGGCCCACCTGACTCCAGTAGGACCTCATCGGAACTAACCACGTCTGCGACGACCCTATTTCACATCCTGGAGATCACGTTCTGAGGTCCTGAGGGGAGGACTTCCACAGGACCATTTGAGGAGCCACAATTCAACCCACAGCGGACGAGTTCCTCAAAGTGGCAGGCAAGCACAGGGTCAGGAGCAGAGATTCTCAAAACCGTCCTTGAGTCCCCTCCCCGAGAAGAATAAAGACGCGGCTTCCCCTCATCCTCCTGAGCAGAACGAGAGCCCCCCGAGGTTCTGACGGTGCAGAAAGGATGCTGAGAACAGAGGGAGGGGTGTGGACAACTCCAGGCACCCCGCACGTGGGCAGGAGGCCAAGCCCTCTTTCCTTTTCACGACACCGTGGAAAACAGAAAACTCAATTTATTTAAGAACAAACAGGCTTTAACCCGAAGTTCATTCTCCCGCCCAGTGACTCCTCAGCATCTCCATGAACAGCGGGAGCAGGCAGCGAGCCCCGGCCACATGCTCCGAGGGCCCTAGATTGGGAAAATAATGGCATTTTCTCAACAAATTATCTCCCAGCTGAAGTAATAAGTTGTTTATAGATATGCCAATTCAGATTTTCATCCCCTTAACCTACCTCTAAAAGAAAAGTAGCGTCGTCCCCACAGCAAAATGGCAGCACCTTAATCACCATGTTCCCGGCCCCCTCCACCCCCCGCCACCCACCGCTGAGCCTTTATTAATTTTAAGCCATTGACAGAGTCTCTTTGGAAACTCTGTTTTCTCATCTCAGGTCAACATCCTCCTGCTCCGTTCCAATAAGAAACACACTGGCAGAGATAAAGCAAATATTTCTCTGGGAAGGAAAAAAAACCCCAAAATATTGTGTTTTAGACACAAACACAAGGACCCAGCCAACCAATTTCCCCAGCGGCTGCCATGGAGTTGACTGGTCCTTGCTGGGGTTCACACTCATTAGGCAACAAGGAAATCCCAGCCTCAGACTCTCTCGTGGCACTCCCAGTCTTCTCACTCTGTGGCCATGTTGGTAAGGGGGACAGGTGTCAGGAGCTACAACAAGTATTCAATCAACAAACAGCGAGTGTGGCTTATGATGTGTGGGCACTGTGCTGGGTGATGGGTACCTCGGTGAATAACACACATCGAGTGCCTACTGCCCTCATTGAGCTCACAGTCTAGAAGGGAAGACTTGCAACCAACCAATTGATAAAGCTGGCTTGTATGAAAAGCGACAAGTAAAAGAAACAAGGTGTGGAGTTAAGAGGGAGTGAGAGTGGCCGGCAACACTTGCCCTGAGATTTGAAGGATGTAGGAGAGTCAACCTCCAAAGAGGGAAGAGGAGGTCGTGCAGAGCTCACGGTCATCTTGTGCCAAGAAGGACAGGACGGGCGACTGCAGAACAGCGAGGAAGCCACTGGGGCTGCACTGGGGAGACCGAAGGCAAAGAGTCGAGGGAGATGAACTAAAGGGAGGGGAGAACGCCAAGGGGCTGGGGCAGGAGCTGGGGTTTTATTCCGAATGTCGCAAGAAGTCACCGCAAGGTTGCAGACCGGGGAACAACACAATCCAGGCCTCCCCCCAATCTCTCTCTCTCTCTGCTTTGTCTCTCTCAGACACACACACACACACACCCCTCTCTTCTGCAATATATTCTTCAGAGTCAATTCTTTGACATCAGTCCTTGTTAAAGGCAACTCTCTCTGGAAAGGATTCCATATTCAACTCCATCTCAGCGTGGATGGGTTCTTCCAGAGACCAGCTGGAAAAGCTGGAAGGGAGACAGCGCAGGAGGACACTGGGCCCTTGGGAACCAGAGAATGTTGTAGAGGAAGAGGCCAGGGGAGAGGGCTTCGGATGGGCTTCCCAACCCCCAACCCCCCCACCACTCCCCGTCCTGCCTTGTGGTTGTGGGAACGGGCCAACCTCAGTGGTTCAGGGCGGGAGCGGCCTTCGTGGAAACTCAGAAGGGACGCCCTGCACGTTCGATTACTGCCTAAATTTATACGCGGGGATATACTTATGGGTACAGATTTAGCATCTGCAACCTTAAATGGTGGGAATGGTTACGATTTTCCCCAAGAAGTGGCCAGGACGTTTTTGAGCTTAGCAATGCAATTACTCATCGTGTTCTCCAACCGAGTCCCTGAAGGGACAGACAACTTCCTTTAACATCCTTCTCTATGCTTCTGGGCCAGTAACTTAACCTCTCTTTGCCTCACTCCCTGCATCTCTAAAATGGTAATAACAACATCTCCAACTCCAGGAGTTGGGAGGAGAAAACATAAGAATCCACGCAAAACACTCAGATAACGCCTGGCTGAACGGTCAGCGTTGACCGTTACACGAAGGGTCAACAGCTCTGGCTGTTATCACTGTTGTATCCACCTATGTAACGTCTAGGAGCACTGGGAATTTATGGAATGTTGGCTGGCCTGTTGTCTCACGCTTGAAGATTTATTACAGAAATAATTGAAAAAAATAAAGGCCATGTGTTCAAAGACATTTACAATATTATTTATTGAAAACACCACCACAAACATCTGAATGTTCAGTAAGGGGAGAATGGCGGCATTAACTAGAACACATCAACCCAATGGAAAACTATGCACTAAATACAATGATTAATACAGAGACTATGCAATGGTAAAGATGTCTGCAAAATGATACTAGGTGGACAAGAGAAAGGCCATGTACACCGTTTAAAAACAGTAGGTGTAGCTAAAGATGGAAGAGACTATGAAGACAGGAAAACGGTTGGTGGGTTGGAAAGGCGGGTCATGGGTGAAGTTTTTAAAAGATGGTTTAGCATGTAGAAATACAAAATAAATCGTTTGCGAGAGGAATGAGAGTCAAACAGGTGAGGGCTTTATCTGGGGGAGGGTGGAACAGATGATTTCTCAGTAAAGAAACTCTCTCTTCTTGAAAGATGGGCTGGGGGGTTCGCCAGGATGGTGAACACCTCCATGGAAGGTGACAATGTCTGTCACTCAGCCAACAGCAGGTAACACTTATCAGGGCTCCCCAGTGCCAGACATTGTTCAAAGGGTTTCACCAGGATGACCCCCCTTTGTCCTCACATCCAACCTCGGATGCAGCTATGGCCACTTCACAGATGAGGAACCTGATGCTCAGAGAGGGTGAGTGACCTGCCCAAGGTCCCACAACCAGGCAGCAGCAAAGGCAGGATCTGAACCTGAGACGCCTCCTCGAGGGCCCTCCTTCTCACCACCCCACCTCCAGGGACAGCCGGGAAGGCTGCTCGCTCCCAGCAGGAGGTGAAAGGCCCCTTTCCAGGACGCCCGGCCAGGAGGAGCTCCCCCTCGTCTCTATTTCAGACACAAGACGTCTATTGAGAGCCAGCCTCCTAGACCTCAAGCCTCAAGGGGCTGGACAGGCAGCCTGGAACAGTGGGCTTGCCCTCAGGAGCCAGAGGCTGGGGAAGGAGAGTCCACCAGACGGATTAGGGACAAAGAAGTTCTCTCTGCATTCAGACCACAGCCACGGAGAGTCACGGAAGGCCCTCTCGGGACGCTGCAGTGACGTCAGAAAGATTCTCTGCATGTGTGTGTGTCTAAGGGGGCTCTGGGGAGGGCAACAAGCATGAAAGAGTCAAGGGGGACACAGGGCACCGGGAGGGACAGACACCCCTCCCCAGCCCAGGTGGGACAGAACAGCCTGGGCAGCTCCAATGACACCAAAAGAGCCTCTGATGCTGTCCCTTTCGACCTCGGAACTCAAAGTGCTGGATTTTTTTTTTTTTTTTTTGAGGAAGATTAGCCCTGAGCTAACTACTGCCAATCCTCCTCTTTTTGCGAGGAAGACTGGCCCTGAGCTAACATCCATGCCCATCTTCCTCTACTTTATACGTGGGACGCCTACCACAGCATGGCTTTTGCCAAGCAGTGCCAAGTCCACACCTGGGATCCGAACCGGCGAACCCCGGGCCACCGAGAAGCGGAACGTGCGAACTTAACTGCTGTGCCACCCGGCCGGCTCAAAGTGCTGGATCTTTAGCTCAGAAAGCAAGAGAAAAATATGACACAATTGACAAAGCTGATGACAGAGCGAGGCACAGAGAAACTCACTCACGCACATGCACACCCACGCCCACTGGCACACGTGCACAGGCAAAACAGTAACAGGGCCATCCACCACTTATCTGGGGCCAGGCATTGCCTCCCTTACCCTTCAGATCTCTCCTGGGAGGCGAGAACAATGATGACCCCCATTTCACAGGGGAGAAACCGAAGCTTCCTGGGCTAAGTTGCTCTGGCAAGGTCACAGGGTCACGATCGGAACCCAGGCAGCCTCTCTCTCAGGAACACACTGGCACACACAGCCAGGCACCCACAAACAATATTCAGAACTGTCTGCACACACAAGACATGCGCCGACACAGACAGACGTGGCACACAGATACAGAGACAGGCATAAATAGGTAGGCAGGGGGCTGCAACCGCCAACATTTTCACCTCCATCTCCACGCAAGGGCCGCCCCTCTGCACACCTCCAGGGGGCGCCTTCACACAAAATGCAAAGGAGACGTATGATGTTGTGGGACACAAGCTTTCTGGAGGGATAACTCAGATGAGCACAACAGTATTTGGAGTTCCCCTGGCTCAACAAATGGCCTTGCCACCCAGCGCCACCTCTCTACACAGCTGACATCGCTGATCGACGTCCAACCGTGCAGAGGGCTATCCGGTGCCACGGAGGGAGGCCACTCCCGCCGAGGAATGAATGCGCCGCTTGTCGGCTCTGCCGCAGGCAGCAGCACAACACGAGGCCCTGTTTCTCCTGGAACTGAAGCCCTGCGTCCGTTCCAGCCCTCCTTTTCACATCTTTCTTCCCAGCAGACACAAGGTCCACTCAGTTCTGGAGCATTGGCGTGGCTGCCAAGGCCCGGCAGAGAGAGAAGGCCTTGAAAAGTCACTTTATGAAACATCCCGGCTCGCGGGGGCCAAGCCAGGAGGCTGACTTTCCAGCCACCGCACCCCCCACGCAGAGACGAGGGGCTCGGTCACAGCTAGCCCTTGTTCTCACCCGCTGGGAGCCCTGGGGAGTTGGAATTCACGGGGATGGCAATGGAGAGCCCTTGGCACAAACCCCGCTTCTGGCATCTTCCTTGGGGGTCACAGCTTGCTGTGGTCAACCGAGACAGCCTAATGAAGAGCTGAAAGACGTCCATTCACTGTGGGGCCTTGTGAGCTGGGAGACACCCAGGCCGACACTAAGGCCGGCAGGCTCTCCATCACCTGCAGCGGCTGAGGCAGACTCGAGGCAGAGAGGGCCTGGGGCCCGGAGCCAGCAGGAGCCAGGCGTGGGGGCCCTGGTGTGTGATGAGAAAGAGGAGGCAGGCAGAGGGGACACAGAAACTGCCCTTCCATCCCACCTCCCTTGTCCCAGGTACCTTCCAACCATGGGGAGGAGGAATGAGGACTAAGATTTTACCTCCTCATGTATATTCATTCACTTATTCATTCATTCAACAAATACTGATTGAGCACCTACTGTGTGCTGGGTGTTAGTGTCTTAGGCACATACAGTGTTGAACCAGTCTCCACCCTCATGCAACTTATTCCCAAAATTCTCAAGCTCTCCCCAGCCCTTCCCCCAATTAGTAACTGTGTGACCTGGAGCACACCACTTCCCCTCTCTGTGCTTCAGGGAGCTCTCTCCTAGGGTTCTTGGGAATCACCATCTGGGAGCCACCAAATTCCCCCTAGGGGCCTGAACTAGACTGCGTTGGTTCCCATCATTTGCAGCCAAGAGTTCTGCCTTAGGAGATTAGGAAAAGAGAGCGGAGAAGATAAAAAGCACGTTTGAGAAGGCTGCGGGAGGCTGGTCATCGCTCATCTGGAAAGCAGATGGGGAGACACGTGGAGAGAAGGAGGCCCTGGGAGGAGAAGCTGTGTTCACTCCAGCCTTCTCCAACAGCCCCGAGAAGCTAGGGGTCAAAAGGGACCACAAGATCCTTTAGGACACAGAGGAAGATGCTGAACAGATAAATGGTTAATTCAGAAGAAAACAAAAGCAGAGGCCTTTTCTTCTCCTTATGCATTCAGTGTTCATTCAACAAATTATCTGGTGTGCTTAGAATATGGTAGGCACTGGCGGGTGTGAGGATGCAACAGGAAAATACGACAAAAGAACAGAGAGTGTCTCTTCCTGCAAGGGTCATACAGTCTTTCAAAAGCCACGTGAACTCCCTCACCTCATTCATTCATTCACTTACTCATGTCTTGGCCTGCTCGCCACCCATCGGTGGGGCTCCTGCTCAAACAAGCCTGTGTGAAGTTTGTGTGGGGTCCCACCATGGGAATCAGGCAGGGCTGCATTCGAATCCAGGCCCTGATGCTCCCTGGCTGTGTGACCTTGAGCAAGTTACTTAGCCTCTCGGAGCCTCAGTCACCTGCCATGTAAAATGGAAATAACACAGATTTCTTTTTATGGAATAAATGAGATCTTGCTCTTTTTATGTGCCTCCTGGGCCCAGGGACACGCACTTGGGAAGTGTTCCTGAATGGTGCATATGAATATATCACAAATATGAATATATCACAGATTCTCACGAAGTCTTCAGAGCGGAAGCCTCGGGAACTTCGAAGGGCTGCTCCTCCAAAGCCAGTCCCAGCTTCCCTGTGGTTCACACTCACTCCTCACACTTACTCCTGAGTTTCGTACCTGGATGCTCACGATAACTCACTCAGCAATTTCCTATCCAGGGACCCAATTTCCAGCCTCAAACCGGAACATTCCTCCAGTTTATTCCAAACCCACTGGATGGGACCACGATGTCCTCTCCTCGCTGATAGGTTTGCAGCTGCTGGGAGCATAAGCAGCGTTAGGTAGTTGAGGGGGAGGGGCAGCAGGAAGCCCTCGTGGGACATTTCGAGGCCTGTTTTAAGTTCAGACGCCGGATTTAGACAGGACTGAGAACCCAAATTGGGCTCGAGAAACTGGGCCAAGAGATCTGCCCATAATGACACGTATCAAAACCAGAGAGCGCCTCAGTCACGGGAAGAAGGGATGCGAATTCTGGAGACCTTCCTCAGAGCCACCTTCTAGAAGGGACCAGAAAGAGCAGGAAGCTGCCAAAGCGTGCCCAAACCTCCTCCTTCGGAGCTCGAAAGAGTAAGAGGCCAACCTCCAACTGGCAATTTAATTCTATTTTGAAGTTTACTGGAAAGCAGAAAATAAGAAGGGGATCTGACAGAGGCCAGCAGTGTGAAGACAAGGAGGAAACTCATACACACGGATGTTAGACCAAAGCATTCAGAAGGCCCAGCCGCTTGGGTCCCCCAGATTGTGACAGCCCCCCAAAGTCCCCTCAAACACAAGCACGTTAGCAACGATGTGCGTTCTTGACTTCGAACCACAGTTACCTTCCTGGCTCCTTGTGAAAGGAGACAAGACTGGGGTGGTCAGACATTGAGAAAACGCCCACTCAAATTACTCAGTTGTTTTTGAAGTATTGATATTTGAAGGGTGTGTGTAAGACAGTTTAGTTTTAGCTGCCAAGAACAGACTCAAAAGGAATGCATTGGGGGCCGGCCTGGTGGCGCAGCGGTTAAGTGTACACGCTCTGCTTCAGCGGCCTGGGGTTCCCTGGTTTGGATCCCGGGCGCAGACCTAGCACCGTTTATCAAGCCATGCTGAGGCAGGCGTCCCATGTATAAAGTAGAGGAAGATGGGCACAGATGTTAGCTCAGGGCCAGTCTTCCTCAAAAAGACAAAACAAACAAAAAGAATGCACTGAATGACAGACCCCCAACTCCAGGGTCTTTGGGACAATCAGAGTCCAGCTCGGAGGCTCTGCTGGGGGAGCTAATGACCCAACCACACTGGGATTAACCAGCACAGCCTCTGCTACCGTCTGTGCCGGGCACAGAACCAAAACCTTGACCTCTACCGGCCACCCTGAAGCCAACACCTCTATGACTGCCCTTCTCTCCAGAACAGTGGGCCAGCGTCCTCATTTCACTTGCTTCCTCATGAAATCCAGAAATACTGATACAAAAGGTGCATTAGAGCCTTAGGTGCGTAGAAAGAAAACCTGAACATCCCCGAGCCACCAGCTACGCTACACCTTGGTTCTCTGTCGCCTCTCATCATTGTCACTGCATAAGGCTTCTTGTGTATTCCACAGACTTCTGGAAATGTTCGAACGAAGGGGTTGGGCTGCTCGCTCAGCAATAAAGAAGCCGGGCGCTGTGACCTCCCTGCCTGGGTCTGAACCCTGCAATCCAGCCCTGGCTCCCTGGTGGACTGTGGGCAATTTCCTCAACATCCCCCAGCGACTGTCAATGATCAGGGTGCGTATGTCGAAGGTTAGTGGTGGGGCTTAGACAGGCTAATGCAAGCCAAGCACCCAATGTGGAGCCTGTAACATAAATTTGTTCAAAAATATTAGTTGTAGCTGCTATTGTTGATGCCACTGTTAAAAATTAAAATATTTTACATATTAAAAATATATATGAATATATATAATGTATATATTAAAATAACATTATAACTCCCTTCACGGTGCTAGTTTCTTGACAGAGTGCCATTCAAGCCAAGAGCTATCTATTTAATGCAATTTGCTCCCCAATTAATTAATTACATTATATCCAAATTGAATTATATCATCTCACAGCTCCGAGGAATGCTGACCGTTTCACCTCGGGCTGCAAAAAATTGCCCCGCCACCAGAAAATTGCTTAGAAGCTGCCCCTGTCATTTCACTTGCCGAAAGTGAAGTTTGTCACTTTTTGAAGAAGTCTTTTGGCCGTGAGGCCTCGGGACACTGAACCGAGGAAAGTCACTTCTGGAGAGCAGATGAAAACACTCATTGGTTGGCTCCGGGTTTGGGGGTCATTGCTCAAGACGCTGAGTCTTCTGAAGCCTCTCTGATCTCTAAGAACGCTGGTCAAAGAGGGCAAGTAGGGTGCCTCCTGCCAGGTCCCGTGAGGACCACCAAGCGCCCACCTGGCTGTGAACTAACTCAGAGGTTCCAGAAGCCGCCCAAGAAGAAAACGCTACTGCCCAAAGGCCTCTGTCTGGTGAGCAGGACGCCCATCTTGCTGAGTTTGACGGACAAAGTTAATCTAGCTGTTGAATTGGGATACCCACTGCTGACACTCAGCCCAGAGCTGAAAGGAGGCCCAAGGTGAAAAGGATGTTTTCTTTCCTCTGGCACATTATTTTTAGAAAGCCCGTTCAGACTTCTCGGGGGTGGGGAGACACGGCAAGGGGAACGAGATCTCCTCCCATGAGAACATGTCACGTTTGTAATGGGCAGGCCTCAGGGCCTCTTCTCTCACACTCACTTGGCTTAAAGGGCATGTGTGAGAAGCACGTGCAAGATGGCTTCTCTGGGCCCCGAAATGCCCCCCACAAATGCTGTGCACAGATCCTAGTGCTGAGGGTCCATACCCTGATGAGGTGGAGCCCGTGTGCTCATGACCGCTGTTCAGCCGAGTCTCACTCCCATGAGAAACTGTGAACAGCACCCCTGGAGGTGGGTGGTGGGGAGGGCATAAGGCTCAGGTCCATGTGAGGTGGTCCTGGTGCACGCACATACACACACACCCCCCCCAAAGATTCCAGAATCCCAGGCTTAACCCCTTAGCCTGGCCTCATTGCCCACTCTGTACTTAGAGGCCAGAATAAAACCCAGGTAAACAGATTAAATGTCACGGCAACCGCATTCCAACCCTGCAAATCCTAAGGGGTGGGGGGGGGAAAGACTCAATTTAAGATCAGCCCCTCTCGGGGGAGGAAGGAAGGGAGAGGGCAGAGGGGCTCTGGAGAAGCCAAGGAATCAAAGTTCTTTTCCGACTCAGATGGAAACAGGGTGGTCTCACACTTTGGCTCTCCCAGTCAACTACACCCGCCATCTTGGAAGGTGGCCCAACTGATGGAGCTCCAAGGGGATCTAATGATGCTTGCTTTCTCAGAAGAACACCTCAACGGGGGTGTACCTACAGTTTCAAGGTTCTTTTCCTGCTGGTCCCACTGTTGGGGAGAGGCAGGGAGGGGCATCCAACTTGTCAAATCCTACACCTGATTTGCAATCCAGACCATGTTCATTAATTCATTTCGGTTTGGTCACTGACTCCAGCAACTAACATGAGCTGAGCAGAGCTAGAGGCTGAATATATAAAGTGACACTCCTCCCATTTTCCTCGAGCTTGGATACACCATGAGGCAAGGTGCACCCCGCAGAGCAATCCAACCTTCGAAGGGGTCAGCTTTGCACACCTGAAGGCAGTGTCAGTGCTGTTCTTGGCATAGAGATATTTGCAGGGCCATCAGTGCTGGGAGAGAAGTGCACTCTGTGGTTCCTAAATCCTGTTTCCCATTCTTCCAGCTCACACCACACGTTCTCAGAACACCCTTCTGAACTCAGCTACAATGCCACTTCCTCCAAGAAGACTTCCATGATTCCCCAGACTGGTCCAGGCCACCTACGCACACTTTCATGAACCTCAGTCTGCCCCACTAGATTGCGAGCTCTGGGAGGTCAGGGATGGTGCCTAATTGCTCACCATTATACCCCCAGTGCCTAGCAGAGCCTGACACACAGTAGGCACTCAATGCATACAGCCCACAGAGAGGCAGGGCAACAGTCGGCCTAGTTGTACCCCAGGACCTGACACTCTGCTCAGAAAAGAGGTGGCATTTCTGCTGACGAGATACTCATGTGTATTAACACCACACAGCTCTGCACTTGGGGGGACCCAGGCTGGCTCCACACCCTCCCAGGACTCCCCACCAGTTGTACCCCATGCCCACGCACAGGCAAGGAAGGGGTTGGTTGTTCCCGTTGCGTTTTCTGAGATTCTGTCTTTGTCTAGATGGCATCCAGGCATCACAGGGCCAATGATATTAACTCAATTTTCTTCTTTTCTATATTCTTGATGCTCTGGCATTTGAGGGCCTTATAGACCCCGGGAGAGACTGCCCCTCCAGCCAATTCTTAACGCTAACAAAGGATCAGCCAAGAGCACACCTTTTATATACAAACCAGCCAATTCCTAGTCTATACCCCTCAACTACCACCTTCACAAGCCAGTATTTCCTCTGCCCTAAATCATCCATCCCAGGGCCAAGCATCAGGCAACTAGAGACCGGTCCCAGAGCCCAGAGGCCTCCGGACTATTCAAACTAGCCAACCCCACGCTGTTTACTCCGCTCTGCCTGCCTTCCCTCGGAAACCCCAACGAAGGCTCTGGCCTAGACGACCCCCTCCCTCCTGTCGTCCACTTCCTCACCAAAACCTGCCATTCCTCCCGTGGCCCCTCGCGGTGGCCACGCCCCTCGTTTCTAGGGGAACCGTGAGTAACACGAAACTTTTCTTTCAATGGCATGGGCCCCTCTGCGCATCATTTAGCCACCTTTATGAATTAAGACCCGGGGACAGAACAGGGGGTAGACGTGTGGGTGGGTCTCCTTATGAGTGTCCTGCACCCACCCTCACTCCGTTTACCCAATCAGCTAGTCTTGCCCGCAACCACAGGAAGCCTTGACACATGTAATGAGAAACGAGAAAAAGAACGTTTCTGCCAAGCGTGAAAAACAAATCAGAGAGGGTAGCGTGGTGTCCTGGCTGAGACTCAGGAGCCAGATCGTCTGGGTGTGTTCGAATGCCACTCTGCCACCTCCCCAGCGTGGGCCCTGCCCAGCTGTTCCCACCCCGCACGGCCGACTCCTCACGTGCAGAGTGGACTCGCGACAACAGAAGGTGGATGAGGATTCAGGTACGTTAAGGAGGAATGCGCCCAGCGCGGAGGGAGCACCGTGCGGGCGTTAACTGCTAGCATCCTCGCTCCCCCTTCCAATCAGACACTCAAGGGAATCGGTGCCCGCCCCCGTGGAGGGAAAACCATCCCAATGATTCTACCTTTCATTCAGCACTCACTACTCGCCCGACAGCACTTGCAGCACCTGGCAGAAACACCAAAAACCGGCCTCACATGCCAACCAACCGGACGGGGATGATGATCACCCACCCCCATTTTACACACGAGAAAACTGAGGCTCAGAGAGGCTAAGTTTTCCCCGAATCACAAAGCTGGGAACTAGTGCACGCGGCCAGGATTTCTGATTCTAAAAACTCTCTTCTCCTCTTCCCACTTTCAGCCTCCCCCATTTCCTGTCCCCTGACTTCAACAAATATACATTGAGCTATGTGCCAGGCGCTGGGCTGGGGCCGAGGACACGGCAGTGAGCAGCACGGCTTCGAGGAGCGTCTTTATAGATCTTACAGGCTCGTGGGAGAGAGGGTCAGATGGGAAAATCGCAGAAATGAACAGAGCGGTGCAGACTGAGAGAAGAGGATGATGGTAGATGCTGCCGTGGTCAGAGACAGCCCAGGGGGGCCTCGAAGGCCTCTGTCGAGAATATCCCAGGCAGAGGGAACTGCAGGTGTGAAGACTCCGAATAAGCCAGGGCTTGGCACGTCTGGCCAGAAGGCCGGAGTGATGGCTACTCAGAAGCAAGAGGAGAGCGGAGAGCAGTAGATGACAAGAGGAAAGCAGAGTTTCCCCCTCTACTCGTCATTCCTGACATCTTGTACCAGAACATTCTTTGCTGTGGCAGCCCATCCTGTGCGCTGTAAGACGTTTAGCAGCCTTCCTGGTCTCTACCCACTAGACATCAGGATCACCACTCCTCTGGTCATGACAACCAAAACTGTCCACCCATGGCCAATGCCCACTGCCACAGGGAGCCCCTGGGGCAGAGAATGAGATCCTCAGCCACCAAGCTATTTCAGGGTGAAACAGAAGCCCGTGACTACGGAATGCAGAATTGGCCTTTCCCTGACTTAGTTTAGTGGAGAGGATGCACTCCACTCCTCTGGGGAATTTTGGGGGGAAAAGTAAATTCCTGTGCTCAACAGACTGTGAGCTCCCTGAGGGCAGCCATATGGCCCTTCGCCACCATGTCCCTGGGGCCCATGCCAGGACGGAGTATAGAAGGCACCCGGGAGTGTCTGAGAACAAGGGGAAATCTCGCTGGGGTCCAGCTTGCGTGGCCGGAGGCCTGGCACCCCTCAGCAGACGCTGGCTTTGAGAACGGCCCTGGGGGAGCTGCAGCCCTGTGGGCAACGTCAACGGTGCCCCCCCACCCCCCCACAGGCTCCTCAAGGGCCAGAATTTAGGCTCTGAGTTCTGCAGGAGAGCAGGACGGATTCACAGAGCTCTCTGCTGCTGCCCCTGCCAGCCACGGCCCCGCACAGTCCACACCTGCCTGATCGTAAACTGCCCCTTAAAACAAGGAAGTGAGAATGCAGAGGTGTGTTAACTACAGCCGGCTGGGTGGGGTTGAGGGGTTCAGGAAAAAGTCATGCAAATGAGCACTGAAGGCAAGTGAGGAAATCTAACCTTTGTGCAGCACCCACATGTGCTCTTGAGGGGGTGACTGGTGTGGCTTTAAAAATCAAATAATGACCAGGTGATATTTAAGTTCACTTGGAGCATTCACAAGCCTCTGGACTGCACTTAACAGTTTAGGTAACACTTCATGGATAGCTTGCAACTCTAAAGGTATGGGATGCGGGCTCAGCTTTGGTGCTGGAGAATGGAGATAATGTGTGACAAGGGGTTAACAAAGAGGGGCCAGGTATGCTTCCTTTATTTGCTAATAACCACTTTCCAGAGAAAAGAAAATATCACTGTGCCAGGCTTTCCTGACTTATTCTTCATTGATCCCCACAATAGCCTCATGCAGTAAATATTATCCTATTTCCTAACTGAGAAAACTGAAGTTGGAGAGATTAGGAATTATGACCTTCATCATCCAGCTAGTAAGCCTTAATTTCGACCACGCTCCCCTCACTCTCTCAGCTCTAGCTATACCAGCCTTCTTGCAGTCCTGCCCCAGGACACTTGCACAGGCTGTTTCCCCGTGCCTCTATTACTCTGTTCTCCCTTCTTCACTCGGTTGACTCCACTACCTTCACATCTCCACTACCTTCACATCTCTACCTTATTCATCTGCCAAGAAGCCTTCTTTGGCCTTTCTCCAGACCAAACCACCCTATAAAAGCTCTTATCATCAGGGCTTGCTTTTCTGCATCAGGACTTATTAAAGTTACAATCTAACAAGAGCCACTGTGTGCTGGCTCCCCAGGCACCATGTATCAGATTCAAGAGGGCCAAAACCTCTTTGACATCACCCTCATGGAGAGGTGGGGTCTTATTCCCCTTGAAACTGGGCTGGCCTTAGTGACACGTCTGACCCATGGAATGTGACCCATGGAATGAGGGATGTTCTGAGACCGCTGGGCCTAGGTTATGAGAAGCTCCAGCTGGGACTCTGGAACAGTCACTCTCTGGAAACTCCCACTCGAAACCCAGCCACCATGCCGGAGAAGCCCAAGCCACACGTGCTCTTGCTGGCAGCTCCCAGCCCCCAGCCAGCACTAACGGCCAGCCATGCGAATGAGACGTGCCGGGTATGAACCCCAGCCGAACCTTCAGATGCTGGCAGCCCCAGCCCATTTCTGCCCATAACACATGCGAGAACCCAAGGGAGAACAGTCCAGCTAAGCCCAGCCAACCCCAAAACTCCGAGAGAGAATAATAAATAACGGTTTAAGCCACTAAGATTGGGAGCAATCTGTTACACAGCAATAGATGACCGGGACCCCAGAGGATCCAAGACAACGTTGTTCACACCTTAGATGTACATACGGGAGGCAGCAGCTATGACCAGGGGCTTAATAAATATATTATCTATTAATTAAATAAAGAACTGAATGAGTGAATAACTAATGGTGGAGGCTGGATTCGAACCAGGTTACGTAACTCCAAATTCCCCTTCCCTTTTCTTTTAAACTATCACCTAATATTCCCTTGAAAAGGAAAACACCACTTTACTTCCTGTCTATCACATTTGCTACAGGTTTGGGAGGGAAAGGGGAATGCTTGACCTGAGCCTTGTCACAACAAAATGGTGGCCTCTGCAGCTCTCGACGCCAGGGGAAGCTCAAAGGGAAAAAGAAGCTTGCTCTTGTGTTGTCACCCGCTCACCGTGGGTCTGCACGGAGGATGACAAACTCATTCTGGAAAGGGCCACATAAATACGGCCAGAAGGCCTCTGTCTTAACTGCTGAACTCTGCCCTAGGGAGAACATTGCCAGAGGCGATGCGAAAAGGAATGGGTGTGGCCATGTTCCGCTGAGCCTTTATTTACAAAAACAGACAGCGGGCCAGATTCGCCCATCCCTGGAACAGAGTAACACAGAGGGTCTCCCACTGAGGAGTGAAACGGGCAACGTCTCCGACAGACGTGACTCTCAGTATTTGACGTTGCATCATAGACAGCATCTTTCACTCTATTTTGGCACGGTCAAGCAGGTTCAAGGGCCAAAAAGGTAAGAAAAAGTGACAGCAAAAAAATTTAATACAGAGAAAAGTCTGATCCACTGACCTCCTTTTTCCTTCTGTAAATGGGGAGTGGGGGAGCCTGCTCCCCCGGATTTGAGTAGGGGGTGCCCTTGGCCAGCTCATGAGAGCAACGTTCCCTGAAAGCAGTATTGGGAAACCACTGAGGCAGCTCAATGGAAAGAGAATTTCCCCGGGGGAGGCCCTCAGTGAACTATCTGTTGATAAATAACTGAGGCTATGTCTATTACAATGACAGGAATCCACTCATTAATATCAGCCCATTCAACGACCGGGCTCAATGACTGGGTGATGTTTATTCAAAACAGCAAAACACTGTCGAATGGCTAACTCTCTTGTCTTGCCGGGATCAAGCCTTGAATTTCAGAAAGTGCTGCTAGGTTAGCCAAAAACTGGCAAAATAATTGAAGTTACATACACAAGACACGGGGCACAAATTATGGCCTGTCCCCAAACTCTCAATGTCAGGGTTATACCGCTAATTTTTTAAACTTTGCATTTTAAAATAATTATAGACTCTATACATTTAATTTTTCAACGAGCCACAAAGGCCTGGCCAATGTTAATTCTCAGGCAACAGAAATTGACTGTGCTAATTATTATTACCTGTAACGGCTCGATGTGTGAGCCACTCCTGCACTCACAAAGCAATTTTAAAAAACAGTATTGTGTCGTTTTATTCTTAGGACTGTCCCAGGATTACGGAGAATAGGTATGGCTGTTTTCATTTTGCAGACGAAGAAAGTGAGGCTCAGAGTAGGTACCAGTGACCTGCCCAAGGTCAAGGCTAGTAAGTGACAGAGCCGAGGCTGCAAACCATGCCTTCTAGCTCCAGCCCCGTTGCATGAGGAACACCTCAAGCGAATGGAGTAACTCCTCTCCGATAATAATTAATACGCAACATCTCTTTTTATTGTTCTTGGCAAAGTTTAGCACGGTCCAAAACAACGTGCTTGGCTAATTATCCAGATTTTTTTTTTTTTTTAGCTAAGGGTCCAAACGTTCACTTGGATGGGTGTGCATATTATTTGTTACACCATATTTTTAAAGGGAGGCGAATGTCCAATGAGGACCCGAGGACTTGGCCTGGAAGCAAATTTCAACCAAAAACATCAATTTACTCTCTGATTTTGCCTCCATTTCAATAACGGAATCTTTCTTGATTGACTCAATAAAACCCACTTCAGATTTAAACACCAGGAAGGGAGGGGAGTTGGCCCAAGCCAGATGGCCTCGTCTTTGGGACCTCACCAAACACAAGCCAGCTGCTCTGGAAACAGTGCGCTTGAACCACCGGATATGTACACAGCGTCCCTCCCCCACAGCTGTGCTCGCACCGGGGCTGTGTACACTTTACAAGTTGGTCTACCTTATTAGTCACCTTTCCAATCAAACATTAGGACTCCATGAAGAGCCCGTGGAAAATTAACAACTAGACGTATATTTTGATCTTCAGAGAATACACCTGTGCCTCGCCTCTCACTGTCCTTTTTTTTTTTTTTTTTTTTAAAGATTTTTATTTTTCCTTTTTCTCCCCAAAGCCCCCCGGTACATAGTTTTATATTCCTCGTTGTGGGTCCTTCCAGTTGTGGCATGTGGGACGCTGCCCCAGCGTGGCCCGATGAGCAGCGCCATGTCCGCGCCCAGGATTCGAACCAACGAAACACTGGGCCGTCTGCAGCGGAGCGCGCGAACTCAACCACTCGGCCACGGGGCCAACCCCCTCTCACTGTCCTTTTGATGGGAGGCTAAGGGACAGAAGAATCATTGCAAGGTTCCGGAAAAATCCTTGCCAATAAAGGAGTGGCAGGCTGGATTTTCCAAAGATGATCGCAACTCTATCACCCATCTCACATGCTTTCCTGCAAAGTGACCTTGCCACCTACACCCCCCCTCTCCATTCCAACAAGGGGTGGGGTCTATTTTTCCAGCCCCCATAATCCGGGTGGGCCCTGTGACCGCTTTGAGCCACAGAATATGGCAGGAGTGATGCTGTGCCAGTTCTAGGCACAGCCTTTAAATTCGTGGCAGCCTTCAATTCCTGCCTCCTGGAGGCCAGCTGCCACATAAGAAGTGTCACTCTCCTGAGACCACGATGCTGCGAAAATCAAGCCACGACACGAGGCTCTGGAAGACAAGATGCAACACGAAACATTGAGGGAGGTGGAGGAGGAACAAGACATCAGAAACATGGATGAAGAAGTCATCCTGGAAAGCGGACCCTCCAGCCCCGGCTGCCGCCACACGGAGCTGAAACAAACCTCCCACAGAGCCCTTCCGACCCACGAAACTGAGAACGAAACAAAACGGTTGTTTTAAGCCACTAGATTTTCAGATAGTTTGTTATACAGCGATAGCGAACTGCAACACCTACTTTTTATTGAAACATAAGGTAGATCGACTCGAGGCCGCTGTGAACGGTTGCACAGTTTGCAGACTGCAAAGTGGGGGCTGAAATCTAGCCAGTGTCCCCACCACGTCCTGCATGGTAGGACCGCACCGGCCCAGCCAGGCATTCCTCTAGTCCTCTGCTAACAGGGCGCCTTCCCAGCCCCGAAAAGGCCCCATACAGACTGGCAGTGACCAATTCAGCTGTCCAGAGTTGAGACTTTAGCCCGGGGAAACCTAAGAGTTTTAAGGAAAAATGCGATCACCACGGCCAACTGAAGTGATTTTTCCCTGCCGCTCTCCCGGTGACCTCGCTGGGCTCCCCAGCTCTACCTGGTACTTCCTCCCTCTGCCACCCCCAAACGGGGGCTGATGTCCTCCCTGTCCAGGGGGTCTGCACACCCAGCCGTGGTGCCTGTTGACGGATGCCAGGTGAAACTGCCCAGCCCAGGACAGAGCTGAGTGCCTCAGTGCCGGGCCGTCACCACCCTGCTTCAAGGGCAGCCTGAGTCTGCTCCCTGTCACCTTCCAACAATGGCTGGCAGTTGGGCTCATTCAGAACCCATTAAGATGATTTTTTTCCTCCAAGGCCCTTCCATGAGGACTGAATAGTAATGAGGCTCCAGTACAAAGTGGGGGGCCTCCTGCTGCCCTCGGCACGGGGCTGTGGCTCTGTGGGGACAGTCCTGTGTGCTGTCCTCCCCCCACCTCACTCTCCCGGGCTTTTGAGCAAGAGTCAATATTGATGACTGTTATTTTCCGGAATAACGAAAGGCTCACCAGGCCACGATGCGATGCCCAGAATCCACGGGAATCTAGACATCAGTGGCCGAAGCCATCTTTGCCCCCCAATGAGGGGCAGGAAGTCTGCTGGGCCTCAGTCCGACCAGTCGTGCCTGGGCTAAGAAGCTTTATATTTGTCCATCCAACCCAGGGGACGTGTGGACATCCTCCTTCCCCCTTCCTCTGAGAAGGTGGTGCATATCACTCAGACTTCAGAGCCAGAAATATCTGTGTTCAAATCCAGACTCTGCCACTTCCTAGCTCAACTTCTCTGGGTCTCCATTTTCTCATCTATAAAACAGAGGCAAGAACTAACACCTCCTAGCAAACCAAGGAGGACCTAACAGAAGAAGGACGAGTCTTCTAGAAATCATGGCACGCAAGTTATTCCCTGTGACTCGTGAACAAAGCTTTTTGAAAAAATTTCCATAGTTAAGTATTTATACATGGATGTATATTGGAAGAAAACATTAATTAAGGCTTCATTAATACCATGATTTTATGGATACTATAGCTTAATGTTGAGGTTAAGTAACAAGCGAGCGGATTTAAAGAAAAATATTAAGTCACTTTTGCTGGGGAAAATGTTACATGGATGCCATAAAAACACAGAAAATGAGGTGCGTAGATACCCACCCTCACCCTGTGTGCACACAGTAGGTATGGACACCACCACCCGGCGCATAGTAGGTGCTGGTAAGTGTCTGTTCCCTGTCCCTCTCCTGTCAGAGCAGTCCCCCCGAGGCTTGTGACGGCATCAGCCTCCACCCTTGAACTTGGCTCCAGCCTCATGAGGGCTTGGCCAAGACTTAGAAAGAGGACGTGGGGTCCCCAAAGTCTTGGGGATTTTTCCCCGTGCCAGGGTGACAAGGAGGAACAGTCTTTAGCTCTGCGGGTAACGATTTCCTGTTAAGCACCTCGTAAACAGCAGGGCTGGCCCACCTCAAAATTTTATTCAGGGCCCGCTATTCCCCACTCTTCCCCACCATATGCTGCCCCTTCTCTGTGTATTTAACTCCCCGCTGACAAATGATGAGATCTGGATGCACAGATCAGGCAGGGTGAGAGCCAGCAAGGCTGCTCATTCACACTGTCTATCTATTTTAAGAGCCAAGAAACTATTTTCCTTGGACCTACCAATTCCATAGGACGCCGGGTTGCTCCCGTCCGAATGGAGGCCAACTGTAAATGGCCGAGGCCAGATGAAATGAGAAGGCCGATCAGCTTCCGTCAGACCCATGGACAAAGAATTCTTAAGCATCTATGGAGCGACGTGACTTTTCAGTTCCCAGAAACCAAACGCCACACTTAAAGTGCGGGACCCCAGTCCATATTCCAGAAAAGGCCCTCTGTGAACTGTTTACAAGAACTCATCCCACCGGGCCCCTAACTTTCACCTGCTGCTGTTCCTTCAAACTGTGGCTACACCTGGACCCTATTCACTCCATCCACCCTGAACTGCTTTTCCTTCCCACAACACACCCCCAGACTGGTGCCCGCCACCACACCTTCGCTCAGGCTGTTCCCTGTGTGTGAACGCCCTTCCAGCTCCTGCCTCTCTAGCCAGAGAGCTTAAATACACCCTTTAAACTCAGCTCAGACTCAACTCCCTCCAAGCAGCCACCTCTGCCTTGCTAAGAGTCAATGCTCTTCCACGCAGCACGACTTCTGGGCCCCCCCTTGGCTTGTCACGTTGTTCCATAACTTGCTTCCACGTCTGTAGGTCTATTTGGCTGGGAGCTCTGTGTCCGATGTTCCCTACGAGGCAAGGAACGGAGTAGGTGAGCAATGTGTGTCTGGAGAATGAATGAAGACGGGAATCCCATGAGTGCCAGCAGCCATTCACTTAATAAATATGTTAAATGAGTGTGTACTATGAGCTAAGGAGACCACAAAAATAACAAAAGGAAGGATACACTCTTCTTTAAGGATAAACAAGGAGCAGGGACTCGTTCCCGCCCTCGCGGGATTTATACTCTAGATCCAAAGACAAAGTCAGACACAAATAAACGAGATTATTTCAGACAGCAATTAACGGTAGGGTGACAGTAAAACAAAGTCACGGCACGGAGAAGAGATCAGCGACCGACAGCCAGTGGGTCCAGTCCAGCCCGCCACCTGTTTTTGTAAACAGGTGTTACTGAAACACAGCAATATCCACTTATTTACATATGATCGATGACTGCCTTCGCACACCAAAGGCAGAGTTGAGTAGTTGCAACAGAGACCATAGGGCCGTCAAGTCTAAAATATTTACTATCTGGTCTCCTATAGAAAAAATTCTGCAGGGGCGGCCCCCTGGCCGAGTGGTTAAGTTCACGCACTCCGCTGTGGCAGCCCAGGGTTTCGCTGGTTCGGATCCTGGGAGCGGACATGGCACCACTCATAAGGCACGTTGAGGTGGCACCCCACATGCCACAACTAGAAGGACCTGCAACTAAGATATACAACTATGTACCAGGGGGGATTTGGGGAGATAAAGCATTAAAAAAAAAAAAGATTGGCAACAGTTGTTAGCTCAGGTGCCAATCTTTAAAAAAAATGAAAAAGAAAAAATCTGCAGATCCCTGGCATAGAGAGTGATTGTGGGAGAGGGGACTTTAAGTAGGGTGGACTGGGAAGGCCTAAGAAGGTGACATTTGAGTGAAGACCAGAACGATAAGAAGGCATCCGCCATGCAAATGTGTGGCAGGAGCAGTTCCAGGCAGAAAGAACAGCAAGTGCAAAGGCCCTGAGGCGGGTTTAGGTTTTTCTTATCCCAGAGACAGAGAGAAAGCCGAGGTGGCATAATCAGGTGGAGAATGGTACAAGACAAGACCACGGTACGTGGAGTGTAGGTGATGTGGAACCATCATGGATGTAGGATGGCCTACGTGATGTGGGGCATCATGGAAAGACAGAACTAGCAAGAGCTAACACTCATGAATAATTCTGAAAGTCAGTGAAGGTATCTGGGTTTTTGGCAACAAGCGATGAGATCGTCTTCACGGAAGAGGAGGATGATGAAGTCATCAACATCAACATGCACGATGAAGTCTAAAATATTGACAACTTTGCTCAAGACTTCTTTCCCACCAAAAACAAAGTCTCCCAGTCAATGTACTCAGTTCTGCCCTACCCTCCCCGCCCCATACCACATTCAAGCTTGTTCCAAGTGCTCAGGCAAGAAGCTTCTAGAACAGCTGAACCAGCAGGCCATACATGTATCTCACCCACACTACTATTTTTATTTAAAACACTCAGTTTCTTTTCTTACATCCATGTTTCAAAAGGAACTGCTGGTTCACTCTAAAACCACAGGTTTAAAATACCAGTTATATATATTTCCTTTAAATACAACAAAAACATTTTTTAAAAAATGGCCACCTGTCTACCACCTAAATTCATCTCAGCTACGCTTTGGGAAACAATTGCTGAGGTCCGAATCTGCTGAAACCTCATGAACGCAATGCACAACCAGCTCCTGACGTCCTAATATTGGGGAAGGGGTGCCGTCGTGGTTCCACAGAAGGATAGAGAGGTCAGAGGGCAGCTTCGGGACCATGGCCCAAGCTGTGGAGTCAGACAGAGCTTAAAGCTGACCTCAGCTCTGTGCTCTTGGCCAAGTCAAACCTCAAGAGCGTCAGACTCGTCATCTGCTAAACAGACCTGGCTGTGGACTGCTGAATTAAGAATTAAGAGACATGCATGAGTCATCCTAGGACCTGACACACAATAGACACTCAATAAATGACCACAGCTATGAGGACAAACGCGTAATTATTTAAGGTGATAATTAGGATCATCAAAAGTCCTTCGGTCTCTCAAAAAGTGCTAAAGCACCTTGTCACCAACATGTCCGAGCTTCTGGGACTTCCGCAGTCCCCGGCCCAGTCACCACCCCGCAGCTTTGGGGACCTCTTGGCGGAACAGTTTTCCATTGGGTTCACCAAACTAGGTCTCCTTTTTCTTGCTTTCCTTTTATTTTTTGTTTCCAAAAGGCTCCTGATGAACAATCATTCAGAGGGGAGGAGGAAAGAAATTACAGCCATGCTCCTTGTTCTGGTCCCTGCTGGGTCGGGAGGCTGCTATTTCAGACTCAATCAGCTACCTGCAGGGTCACTGGTTGAAATTCCTCCCTACAGGATCAGGAGGAAGTGGCACCACTGGGACACTTCCACCTGTGACCTGTGGCCCGAAAACCCCAACTGCTCAGAAGTCCCAGGACCTCAGCCTAAACCAGGACGGGAGCCCAATTTCTTTAAAGAACCCCCTTCTTAGACAAGCAGCGTCTCACACCAGCTCTGCAGGGAAAAATGCAACGTACATGCTCTGAAAGCAATTACATTCCAGTGGTGAGGACCAAACACCACCCTGAACTGGAGATCATCCGAACTTCACTGTGAAACGGCCTCGGCATGAACAGATTCACGTCCCTCACTGCTTAATTCAAGGAAACACTCAAAGTGGTCTTTCTTCCCTTGGCACAAAGGAAGGTGAGAGGAAGACAGCCGAGACACACGTCAGGCTGGTGATGACAGCGCGGCAGAGATAACAATCACGGCCCGGGATAATTCAGTC
Organism: Equus quagga; assembly: GCF_021613505.1. Lineage (NCBI taxonomy): Eukaryota > Metazoa > Chordata > Mammalia > Perissodactyla > Equidae > Equus > Equus quagga. Next base: position 13,582,200 of record NC_060273.1, on the reverse strand, counting down.
GCTGGCTAACAGGATGCACAGCGCTCTCTCCTCCCAGAAATGGTGCACTGGTGGGGTCTCTCCACCCCACCACTGGCTTCCAGCACCTGTAATAAGTGGCAGGGCCCAGGGAAAAGAAAATGGGGCGCCTTGTTGAAGAGTGACTAAGAATTTCAAGATGGTGTCAGCAGAGCATGAAACCAAGCTTGGGGCCCTTCTGAGCGGGGGACCCAGCGCCCAGGGTGCACCCATGAAGCCAGTCCTGCATGTCCCCCTTCTGGGTGCCTCCAATGACCACGCTCCCGAGATCATCCCAACCTAATGAGACCCTAGGATTTAGAACCCAAAGCCTGAGCTTCATTTAATTTCTGTCACTTTATTCTAAGAGGCAGGATCCAAAGAACACCTGCGGATGAACAGCACTCATAACTGAGTTCAAAAAAAAAGGGGAATGACCCGAAGTTTATAATCAATGGAAAATGGGAAAAAAATGTAAAAAGCTAAAAAATTCTTAAAAATAAGTAAATAATACTAATAATTAGTAAACAGAATATGCATAATAATAAGTAAATAACATAAAAATAAAACCATTGCCAGAGCAGGAGTCAGCAACTTTTTCTGTAAAGGTCCAGGAAGTAAACATTTTCAGCTCTGCGGGTCGTAAGATCCTTGTCACAGCTCCTCAACTCTGCAGTTTGAGTGCCAAGTTGCCACAGACAACACATAAATGAATGGATGCGGCTGTGTTCTAAGAGAACTTTCTTTCATAAAAACAGGCAGCTGGCCAGATTTGGTCCGAGGGCCTTGTTTTGCTGACTCCAGATTTAGATCGGCATTTCTCAAATCTCAGTGTGCCTGTACGTCACCTGGAGATCTTGTTAAAATAAGATTTTGGGGGGCTGGCCTGGCAGAACAGCGGTTAAGTGTGCACGTTCCGCTTTGGTGGTCTGGGGTTCACAGGTTCGGGTCCCAGGTGCGGACATGGCACCGCTTATCAAGCCATGCTGTGGCAGGCGTCCCACAGATAAAGTAGAGGAAGATGGGCATGGATGTTAGCTCAGGGCCAGTCTTCCTCAGCAAAAAGAGGAGGATTGGCAGCAGATGTTAGCTCAGGGCTAATCTTCCTCAAAAAATATAAATAAATAAAAAATAATAAAAAAAAAAATAAGATTCTGATTTTGAAGGCTGGGTGGGGTCTGAGACTCTGCATTTCTAACACACTGCCAGGTGATGCTCATGCTGTTGGTCCAAGAACCACACTTTGCGTAGCAAGGAGAATATACTCAAAAAAGAAAAGAAGGAATAACTCCTCAAGAAGTGAAATGTTGGCAGAACACAGTATAGAAAAGTAATTTATTTTCTCATTATCAAGGAACAGAGTTATGCGATTTAAGTCCATCTTCAAGAGGGGAATACCATGTCATTGGCAATCAACAGTGGAGTTAACTATCATTATCAGAAAGCAAAATGCTACACAGTTTTTAAGCACTGCTGTGCACCTTCTGGCCGCAGTTAAGAAGGACATACACCAATCAATGCAGGTAAATGAATCCATTCAAAGGCAGGCCACGGATGGTAAGGTGTATTGAGCAATAAAGTTGCTGAATTAGCAACAGGGCGCTGCAGGACATTTTTTTATAAAAGCGATTCCTCTTTGGAACTAGACGGACAGCAGGGGAGCATGGCAAGCAAGGCCGGACTGGAGGAAGGGAGCGGGAGCAAGGGACAGTGGCCCCTCTGGGCTGGAAGCTTATGTGGGAAGTGTGGTTGAGTCTCTTCTGGTGTGTGGTCAAGGGCCCAGTGAGGGCCTGTATCCCTCGGGCAGGTGGCAATTTCTGGATTTCACGTGCAGAGGTCTCTAACAAACATCGTCCTCCAGTTCAGAGGAAGATAACAAAAGGAACGGATCCGCTCATTCACTGCTGGCGAGAATATAGAATGATGCAGCCACCCTGGAAAACAGTTTGGCAACTTTTTAAAAAGTTAAATAGAAATTTACCATATGACTCAGAAATTCCACTCCTGGGAATCTACCCAAAAGAAATTAAAATATACGTCTATACACCACAGATTTGTACACGAATGCTCAGAGCAGCATTATTCACAATCGTCCAAAAGTGGCAACAATCCAAATATCCATCAACGGATGAACGGATAAATAAAATGTGGTATATCCATACCGTGGAATACGACTCAGCAGTATGCCACGTGTACAGACCTCAAAAACATTATGCTAAATGAAAGGAGCCGGATGCAAAAGACCACATAGGGTATGAGTCAATTTCTCTGAAATGTCCAGAATAGGCAAATCGACAGAGACAGACAGTAGATGAGCCACCGCCTGGGGAATGAATACAAATGGGCAAGAAGAATCTTATTAGGGTGATGAAAATGTTTTAAAACTAGATTATGGTGACAGTTGCAGAGTTTGGTGAATTTACTGAAAATCAGTGGACAATAGCCTTAAAATGTATGAATGTTATGGTATATACATCATACCTCAATAAAGCTGTTTTAAAAAATCAAAGGTTCCCATTGCGTCCTTTCCTGTCGCATGTTTCATATCCTTAGTTCTTTTTCTTTTTTTGATTCTTCTTCTCCCCAAAGCCTCCCCCAGTACCTAGTTGTATATATATATTCTAGTTGTAGGTCCTTCTGGTTGTGCTATGTGGGACACCGCCTCAGCATGGCCTGATGAGAGATGCTAGGTCCACGCCCAGGATCCGAACCTGCGAAACCCTGGGCCACTGAAGTGGAGCATGCGAACTTAACCACTCAGCCACGGGGCCAGTCTCCCTAGTTCTTAAAACACTTAGGACTCCCATAAACTGCAACAGATCCAAAGACCCCCTGGTTATTTTGGATGGGGTGGGGGGGCAGGTCAATATACCCTGGAGATGGCAGGTCAAATGACTCGCCGAGGGAGGAAGATAAACAGGCAGGAACCAGGTCTTTGATTTTTACAGCAAGAGCGGAATTCATCTGTGGTCAGGGCATCATCAGGGCACAGGAGGGCAAGGCCTGCGAAGATGGCTCGAAGACCAGGGACCCCAAGCTCCAACCAAACCCAAGCCCATGAGCTTGTGAAGACCCTGGCCCCAGAGGAATCAGGAGTGAGGGCAGTTACGGCAAACGCCTAACGCATCAGTTGTAGTGGAGAAAAGAGAAATAAAACTGGCTCTATTGAGAGCCAAATTCACTGCCTCCCGAATACACCCACAGCCACAAACTCACACAGCCACCCGAGATGGCACGTTCTTTGAAGCAGGCTGTCACCCTGAAAGTGAATCTTTGGGGCCACATTCCTAGGCCAGAAGCAACTCCCACGTGCCTGGAAAAAACCGAAAACTCTAACTGGCAATATAACTTTGGCCTTCCTCCAAATGGTACAAAAAATCTGAGCTATTACGACATTGCCTCCTTTGGAAAAACAGGACAATCCAAGTCACTCACAGGAGACAATATGTTTCCAGAGGATGGAAAACCATAAAAAATAAGGAGGCAGGTCGGGAGGGGTTGTCTGGGACGATCGCAGTCTCTGCTGAAGGTTCCTTGCCTCGTTCACATCTTCACTCCCACACATACTTGACGGCGGAGGCCGGCTCAAAATCAAAGGCACAACTTGCAGCTGGGAACCAGGACATGAGCTGGCCCACATGCACACCCAGCCGCGGCCCTGGTCACCTGGGTGCCCGGCTCAGGTAACTGAGCCAACCAGGTACAGAAGGAACCCTGCCAAGGAGGCATCAGGGCTGGGAGAATGGAATTTGGGTCCAGTGAGTGATTTCATGGCATCCCCTTTGTCGGCCAGAAGGTATTTAGATCAGGAACACTGGCTTCACAGCCAGAAGCCTGATAATCTTTCTCCCTTTTCATTGAAAAAGAAAGTATCTAAGATACTGGAGAATACAGTAAAATCCTTAACTCCAGTTTTTTTCTTTTCCTTTTTTTTTTTCCTTTCCTAGTGGCAAGGCTGGATAAGCTTATCGAGTGCAGGCAAACTACATCTTAGCTCTGATCCCTTCGAGAAATCCATTTGGCGCCTTTAACATTTCATTTGGCGGATTGAATTTCGGACATGTATTTATGGGGCTGGGTTTGCCCTTAATGGAGTAGTGCATAAATCCCATTACAGTATCCACTTTAGCGTGTTTGGGGTTTTCTAAGCCAGGGCTTTATTTAAGTGGACAGCCCGGAATAACCCGCTCTGGCTCAGAAACTCCTTTCCCTCTGGAACCAGGCTTTCCAGATTCTCTCCATCATCATCAGTGTCAAGTGATGTTTTAGGAAAAGTCCTTCTGGCACAGCTTAGAATCAGGCACGTCCCAGCCTCAGAGAAAGCAGTGACAGTGTGTCATCACCCTCCCTCCAATGAGTTACCAGGTTCCCTCCCAGGAACCACCTCATCCCACACCCCTCTTTCTTTCTGGCGATGGCCAGCGGAAGTTTGCTAATAATACGTACAACACTTTATTGCAGCTCTTAACTTTCCAACAAGGAAGGCGTATTACTTGTAATTTACGAAAACAAAGAAATTATAAGGACAAACTGAGGAAAGAAAAGATTTGGGTTAGGAACCCTAAGTTAGCCAGTTCCTCTCTTTAACCCTCAGGTTAACCACTGAACAAAATGGAATTAGTGACCCCTTGCATTCCGGGCACACAGCTTAGTTACTCATTCCTAGCTCGCCTTTTCTTGGCGGGCTAGACGGGCCATTGACCTCGGGCGGAGGGGCGCGGATGCCACTAAGATGCCTTCTGAGTAAGTAGCTCAGGGTGCAGCATGGCGTCCACCGCACGGGCGAGGCAGGGGCTACACCAGGCTGAAGTGTCAGCAGGTGACGGATGGTCTCCATCCTTCCTCCTGGGACCCGTCCTGAAGCACACGCACAGCTCTCCAGTCACCAGCTTTTCACGTAAATTGGCTCAAGAGCAGAAGTGCAAGGAAGGTGGTCAGCAGTGGGTCAAGCTCAAAAGCCCAGCTGAAGCTAATAGAGTGCCACCTGGCCTTCTGGGACCCTCTCTTTCTAAGGTGGGGAGTCCCCTGGAGCCTGACAATCCACTCTCTGGTCACTTTGGTCTGCCACTCCAGCAAGTTTTTTTAAAAGGCGACAGCAGGTGCAGTAAATGAAGAAGTGTACATGACCAGGGGCTTTTGTGGCTATTTCAGGCTCTGTCTGTCTGAAGGCGGCTGCGGGTTTGGTTACATCTAAGTTTGACCTTAGAGCTTGTGGAGATAAACTCTTCTGGATGAGAAAAAAAATCTCGGGATTTTTTTTCATGGACTTCATGGATTGATTCAGCCAGTATTTATAAAGTTCCTGCTCTGGGCCAGGCTCCGCGCTAGGTGGAGCATCCAACGGCGAGCAGTGCAGAGCAGGCCCTGCCTGCAGGAGATGACATCTGGGGATATGGGACCAGGGGACCAGGGTGGGACCTGGGGAGAGCTGGGTGTCCAATGCCCAATGACACAGGTGAGACAGCATGGCCCCTCCAGACAAGACCAACAGGTGGCCAAAGGGAACCCAGAGTACCAAAAACCCAGCGCTCTCTCTCCATGGCTTAATCTTTGAAAGATTCTCTCACCTACTTACCTGTGAGCAGCTGGGGACAGAAGTTGTGCACAGTTATTGCATAATTTTCAGGTACCGCAGGAGGCACGAAACATACATGACTTCATTTACTTCCAACCAAAGGTGGGCAAGTACTGCTAACATTTCCATCTCAGAGATGAGGGAATCAAGGCTCAGAGAGGTGAAGTGACTTGCCCAAGATCGCACAGAGTGGAAGAGGTCGCGGGACTGGAACCAAGGTTGTTTGGTTCCAGAATTCCCACTTGCACCCACTATGCCAGCTTGCCTTTCACCAGCCTCTGAACGTGGCGGTCCACACACAGTAGGGGCTCAGTCAATGTTTGCTAAATTGAACTCGATCATCTTATTTAAAGCTACTGCAATCCCATTGGGCTTTTAAGCTGGGAACGAGGTCATTCTATAAAAATGGAAAGCAGAAATTTACCCTGAGGACTTTCCTGGAGTTAGAGGCAGGAGGCCAGAAAAGAATCTATTCAAATGACCACAGAGCTAAGACGTGGCCTCAATATATTATGATTAAATGAGATGTGCTGAAGAATTACGTAAGAGCTCAGAAACACAATTTAAGTCTCCACTGTTAAGCTCATAATATAGAAGCGTAGGGTTTTATGTAACTGCGTGGGTCCCACGGGCAAATGAAGACTTGTTTCCTTCACCTTCTAACATTCATGCTTCCCAGAGAGAAGGGTCTGTAAGGCTGTCCGTAGGAAATGGCTGATAATGACCATAACAACAGTCACAGTAACTGACTCTCTGGTGTACTTCCTGGGTGCCAGACCCGTGCTAAATTATCCACCTGCATTATCTCATTTAATCCTTGCAAGACCCTTTGGTGGCTGGCCAATATCACCGGTCACATTTTACAGAGAGGAAAACTGAGTGAGGCCAGGCTCTGAATGCAGGCCATGTGACTGAGGGTTTTCAGTCCTCGGCTGACATTTGCAATATTCTGCTGCAAAGAACACTGAAGATTATGTCAAGCAAAAAAAAAAAAAGTTTGCCAAAATCCTGACATCTTAGACAGGAAGGCAACAAATCTGGGACCATCTGGGCCCATGTTGGGTATGAGCTGCCTGCTTCCCACTTAACGGCATTCCCCTGGTCCAAACTCCCACTCGCGGCCACAGAAACACACTTTTCCAAACCCAGCCTCCTCTCCCTCCAATCATACTTGGCTCCACTGAAACCAAGAAGGCATCTGGGGACAAGCGATCTTTATCTGTACCAAACGCTGATTGAGGCGGCTCCAGGAAACAGTCCCACGTTAAGCCAATGTGCACCATGTCACCCACATCTGCTTGGCATGCACGCGTGTCCACATTGCAACACTTGGAACTGTCTCTCTCTTGGAGCATCGCCCTGGACAAACATTGCCAAGTCCAACAAGACGGACGGCCTACGTCCCATGGAGCAGTTATCTCGGCAAAGAGAGGAGAGGGAAAGAAGAATCAGGTCACTTCTTCCAGACACCTCTTATCATGCACCAGTTAGAGAAAATTGTTCTTGGGGGGGGGGGGGTGAGGGGCGAGTGGCTTTCGGAAGTGTGCAGGAACATAAATCCGACCAGTTTTTAAAATAGAGTGAAATTCACTTTCCCGGACTCCGGCATAATTTCCTCAGGGCAGAAACATGCTTCAGAATACCTGCAGCCAAGGGGCTGAAGACTGGCTGCCTCTTGGTGCAGCCAGCCGTTCCAGACTGGACCATTCACACTCTTGTGCAAATCCCTGCCCTTGAGGGTGAGCTGGATTTAGTGACTCACATCTCGTGAAAAGAATGCTGCAAAGGCAACAGGATTTCACATCCAGGGTTTGGCTTAAGAAGACTGCAGCTCCCACCTTAGCTGCTCTCTCTCTCTCCTCCAGGCTCTCTTTCTTGCATCACAGGCTCCGGGGGAATGTTGCCTTTTTGTACACTGTCCTAGGGTGAGAAACTGAAGGAGGCCTCCAGCTGACCATTAGCAAGGAACTGAGGCCCTGGGTCCCGCAGCCTATGAGAAACTCAACCAGGTGGGTGAGCTCAGAAGCAAGTCTCCCCCCACTTGGGCCTTCAGATGAGAACCCAGCTCTGGCCGTCAGCTTGAATACAGAATGAACTGATGAGATCTATCTTTTGTGATTAAAATAACACATGTTGCTTTAAGCCACTAAGTTTGGGTGTCATTTGTTATGCAGCAATAGGTAATTAATACAGTACCACATACAATCGACTTGAATACCATTAATAATACACATTCCATGCTGTGGGAAACATGTGTCTAAAAGTAGAGACGGTCCATCTCTGCGTACCTCATTAAGACGAAGGTAGGTGAGAGAGCACTGGAAGATTCTAGAGCCAAAGCTAGGTCGCCAATCTGAAGGCAAGAGATGAATCTGTGCTTATTTTGTGAAGACAGAAATGAAGAGACACCATCGCGGGACCCATTCATAAACAGAGGACAAAAACTTTCCGGAGAACAATTTTCAACACGGAAACACAAACGAGAGCCAAACGTCTACTGCCTTATCACCTCGTGGAGATGTGCTCACCCACACAAGTACGCCATAAGTTGTAAATATCAGAATGACCGTCTGAAAAGGATCCATAGCCACATTCATATCTACTTGGAGTCAGCACAACCGGATTCTCAGTCAGCTGCCTGCACTAGTTCTTTCTCATTCTTTGATCTTAATTATGGGGAAGAGTAGCAAGACTATGGGCGTTAGAGACCCATGGACCTGGGTTCCGGTCCCACCTCTGCCCCTCACTAGCTGTGTGGTCTTGGGGAAATAGACACAGAATCTTATTTCATCTGCAGAATCTGGCTAAGGTCCACCTCACCACGTCATTGTAAGGATTCGAGGCATTTACATTGGAAGGTGCTTATCATGGTCTATGGTATTTGGCTGCCCAATAAAATAAGTGCACCCTTCTGTAATCTCCTCCTTGGGTTTCTGCTATGATCTGTGATAACCCACGCTGGATATTTCCAGTGGGTGTGGGTCTCACACTTTAGGATCAAAAGAATCACCATGACATAGGCGTTTAAAGCAAAGGATGTTGACTGAGAAAAGCTAAGTTCCAACACTTACTAATGGTAAATGTGGTGCGGGCACCTAACCGACCCTCATCTGTAAAACAGGGATGAACAACACTGCGCCTACCTCTGTTCTGACGACTGAACGAGATAATGTAGTTAGGGAGCTGCAATTGTGCCGGGCACACGGTAAACATTACATAAATGTCAGATGTTTTGCTAAAATTATTATTCATTATTAGTCCCACTATCATTATTTAATTCGTAATCGGTTACATAGAGGCCTATGGGACAAATCCAGCCCACAGAAATGTTTTGTTTAGCTCACATCGGGTGTTATTAAAAAAAATACATAAATTTGAATTAGTCGCCAATATATATCACAGACTACAGCGAAAAATCCAAATTTCTGGATTCTTTTAAAACCCAAAAGAGAGGAAAAACCTGGGCCTGATTCTCTCCTAGCCACAGGCAGCTGGAGCCAAGGAGCTACTGTTCACTTAAGGCAGAGCATTCATTATTCCATTTGCCACAGTCCTCACCACTCTCTATGGCCCTATACCTATCCTTTGGAACATACTTACCTACCTCCCTAGCCTTAAGGGTATTTGAGGTTTTTGACTCTCATCTTAACTCCTTAAAGACTTGCCTTCATTTGAATTTCTAAGGCCTTTTTTTTTTAATATCAAGTACTCTAAGTATCAATGGCAAAAAGAGATAATGAATATGATTAAGTTTTCCCTAAGGAAATCCACAGCAACAGTCAGTGCCAGATAATGGCCGAGGATAAAGATAGAGTCAGATAAAAAGGAGAATAAAGATCCAGCTTTCTACAATAACCTTCCACACAGGACCCAAAAATGAGCTGCCAGAACTTAAATACCAAATTTGTGCCCTCCTCTTGCCCCTGTGATGGTTAATGTTATATATCCACTTGACTGGGCTAAAGCATGCCCAGACCTTTGCTCGAATATTATTCTGGGTGTGTCTGTGAGGATGTTTCTCTATGACATTCACATTTCAATCCAGTAGACTGAGTAAAGCAAAGTGCCCTCCCTACTGTGGTGGGCCTCATCCAATCAGTTGAAGGTCTCAATAGAACAAAAAGCCTGACCCTCCAGAGGGAACTCCTCTCATCTGACAGCCTTCAAACTGGGACGCTGGCTTCTCCCTGCCTTCAGACTCCAACTGAAACAGTGGCTCTTCCTGGTTCTGGAAACTGCCGGCCTTTGATCTAGAACTTAGACCATCAGTTCTCCTGGTCTCTAGCTTGCTGACTACAGATCTTGGGCCTTCTCAGCCTCCGTAATAGCACGGACCATTCCTTATAATAAGGAATATAATATACATCCCGTCGGTTCTGTTTCTCTGGGGAAACCTGACTGATATGCACCCCTCCCCAAAAAAGCTGTTATCGAATGGATGGTACAGAGCTTACAACTGATGGCAGATCACAATCCAAGAGCCACAGAAAGCCCCCATCTCTTCCGGTGAACTGAGGAGGAGGGTTAACTACCTGGAGGTTCACCAGCAGCTACAGGCCGACTGGAGGGCCTTTTCTAGATCCTGAAGGTCCCACGGCTCTGGATGTCCAGTGAGCTCCATGGACTCTCCCGCCTTGAAGGCAGAGGCAGAGGCCACCCCAGGGAATGCTGGGAAGCACTGCAGAGCATCCTCCCATGAGCCTTTGCAGCTCTCCTCCCGCTTCCCTCACCCACCCCAAGCCCAGCCATCTGCACCCTTAGTCTCTCCAAGGAGAGAAGAAAGCAATGAAACCACCTGATTCCCACCAAAATGAGCGACTCCAGGGGTTAACCCTCCTCCAGAAGTAAACTGAAGGCGGCCTTGGGGAGATTGTGCATTTTCTTCTTTACGCATGCGCCTCTGTTTTCTCATTTTTTTCTCAACGAACATGCGTTAACTTAATCAGCAAACTAATGAGAGCTATCGATTCAATCCGTGGCAGGCAGTGTGGCTCAGTATGTAGAGGCTGGGGGACCGGGGACATACTTGCCTGGGTACAAAGCCTGGCTCTGCTCCGTGACCTTGAGCAAAGGTCTCCAACGCTGTCATAAAATGGGTGTGAAAATAATAGTTACCTCACAGGGCTGCAAGGATTAAAATTCAAGCAAAGGGCTCAACACGCGCTTGGCAAATAGCAAATGCTCATTAAGTGCTTACTGCCACTGTTACTGTTGTTTCATCGTTATATATTTATTGTAGTTCTATCTAGTATTATATTTACATAATATAAATACATATTTTATGGTATTTATTGAGTGCCTGCTATGTGCCAGGCATTAGAAATACAGTAATAGGCAAAATTAAGCCTCTGACTCTATGGGTCTTGTTACCCTGCCTAGTGGAGGGTTAGGCATTATATAAACACACACACACACACACACACACACACACTCGCTTCAAGTCATTATCCAAGGTGATGGGGGTAATTTCCACAAAAGGAATGAAGCAGGTAGAAATAAGAGGCCCTATTGGCTGGGAAGGGATGTGAGGACTAACTGACCCTCAGCATGGAACTCAGCGCCTAGAAGACGCTCAGAAAATACCAGCCAAGTTAGTTGACAGGGCTGACACAGACCAGCGAGAGAAAGATCTTCAAGAGCTGGGGCTGCAGACCCATCACTCAACTAAAGGCGCCCCCTCTCCTGGATCAGAGCACCACCGTGCTTCCTCACCATCATCCCTCATCTGGTTGACCTCAAAAGCCCCCCGCGGGTCTCCTTGCCTTCACTCTTGCCTTCTTTCAGTGCCCGCTGCAATGCCCACTACCCAGACGGATCTTTAAAATAATACTTTCTATTCTGAAATAATTTTAGACTTGCAGAAAAGTTTCAAAGATAGGCCAGACGGTTGCTGCGTACCCTTCACCCAGCTCCCCCTAATGTCCACATCTTGCCTGAACCACAGTCCACTGGTCAAAACCAAGCAACCAACATGGGTGCAACACTCTTCACTAAGATGCTAAATTGCAGGCTTCCTTCGGATTTCACCAGTTTTTCCACTAATAACCTTTTCTGTTCCAGGATCCAATCCAGAAAGCCACATTGCATTCTGTCATCATGTCTAGACCAGAAGGATTTTTTTTTTTTAAAGCTCAAAGCCGATCATTTCCCCAGTTTAAACTCCCTAATGATTTCCCACATCTTTTGAATAAAGTCTGAACTCTTTGCCCTAGTCTCCAAGATCCACATTACTGAGCCCCGCGGACCCCTCCCTCCTGCCCTCCCCAGGCTCCCCTCACTCACTGGGCCCAGGCACACAGATCAATTGTCGCTCCTGCGAATCCCAAACTCAGTCCAACCTCCTCACTTGCTATGCCTTCTGCCTGGAAAGCTAGTTCTTCAGCTGCTCTCGTGGCTGGTTCCTCCTCCTGTTTAGGTGGGAGTGTGACTGTCCCCTCCTCAGAGAGGCCTTCCCTAGTCATCCCAGCAGAACCAGGCTCGCCCCACGGCAATCACCCTCTGTCACAGACTTCTCGGTCATTTTCACCAGCGTGCTCGTGGCTGCCTGGACCGATCCTATTTATATATTTATGACTGATGGTCCATCTTCCTCTGCTAGAGGAGGTAGGGACCTTGTCCATCTCGTTCACCATATCATTTTAAGCACCTAGGACAGTACCTGGCACACAGTAGGTGTTCTGTAAATATTTGTTGAAATGTGGGTTGAAGCAATGAACGGACGCAGGGAGGGCTTCTGTTTTCCAGGACTCACCGATGTGTCCCAAGGACCTAGAAGAGCGCCTGGACACATAGGAGGTGTCCAGCATCCATCTCTTGAATTAAATATTGGGCACAGATTTACCCCAAGAACCTAGCATAGTGCCTGGCACACAGTGGGTGCTCAAAAACAATATTCGTGGGATGAACATTATTCGATGGAATAGCATCCCTGTTCAGAGAAAGAGGTGACCACATCGGGCTACTTTTCTAAGCAAGAATCTCTCTCAAGAGGTTGCCAGGGAACAAAGCTGGGAACCTGCAGGACAGCTGCTCAGACATCTGTTTGGGAAGCGCAGCAGGTCCACGCTGGGCTGTGGGAGGTGGCGGCTGCTGCCAGGCCCACACGGCGCTCCGTGTCGAGCGACTCCCCCACTTGCTCAGGAAACCGCAGCCACTGTCACCCAGCATGGAGGCTCCTCCGAGGCCCGTGACGCAAAGTCGCCGCAGAAAAGGCAGCTGATTAACACCCTCAGAGGGTCTATTGTCTGCATCCTGTCACCAGAGGAGAAACAGCTGTTTACAGTTTGTTTATGCGTCTCCCTCTGGAGCCTTTGCGAGGAAACACAAATGCTCGTTCTCCAGGGTACAATTCAGCCGCTGAAGGGAGCAGAGAAAACGGTGTTTATTTTTAACAGGATAAAGATGGGGCACTCTTAGGAAGTTTGGACACTAGCAGGAAGACAGCTCTCGGGGAGGTGCCAGGCCTCCTGGCGATGTCCTGCACAGTGGCAGCCTCTTGAGGGATGGTCGAGTCTATTTCCCCTTCCGACCAAAAATTTAGGCTCAGGCCGTGGGGGCGAGCCAAACAGTGGGCTCAGGTGAGTGCCCGTGGAGATGAGAGACCTGGAACAGATCTTCATGCTTGAAAGTGAGAGAGCAAGGGACGTAGGAAAGCGACCACCTGCTATTAAATACGAGCGACATCCTATACAAGGCGGCCATGTACAGCTGTGTAGGTTGGGCACTGCACATAGTGCCCAGTGAGGGAGAAATCATCTAGCCTCACTCCACAGTCCAAGCCCACACTGTTCAGAGGAAGGAACACCTTTTCTCTGTACAAACATTGTTTTCTAGCCACCCATGCCCCTCCCTAGAACAGGCACTTTTCTCTAAATCACAGAAAGGCACCATGTAGCAGCCTAGAGGCAGACAGTGTCCACCAGACCAGCTGAAAACCTCCAAGAAGAATCGAGCTCTCCCTTCCTGCCCCACGCAGGGCTGCTCAAACGCATCCCAGACAGTAGCTTTCACCTCTGGTCCCTGAAGGCCCAAGAAAAACATTGCCCTGCGCCAGGCAGAGGCCACAGGGGCTGGTAAGGTTCCCAGTGGGAGCACATCCATGGCCACCATACTTCCTGGATGGGAGCAGCGACCAGTCCTGGAGCATCTGTGTTGTGATGCTGATGATGACAGTCACAGACCTCCCCCCAGGGTGGTCTTCGTCCCATAAGTCTCCCTGCTGCGTCCAGCAAGGACCCACAGGTGAAGGCAGAAATGGGAAAGGATGGGCCTTGGGACACAGCATCACCTAGACTGCGTCACCAGCCTCCGCCTCATTCCCTGCTGGCAGAGAGTGCCAGGCCCTCACGCCGGAAAGCTGGGGTTCTAAGATGCCCCACCTGGCTATAGCATAGCCGAGCGCCTGCATGCCCCCGGCTCTCAACACGCGTCATCCTTAAGACCTGCACATCCAGGTCGCCTTCTGGCATGGGCGCCATTTTTTTCTTTCTTAGAGCACTTACCACCTTCTAACACTCTGGTCTAGATCAAGGGTTGGCAAACTATGACCCACAGGCTAAATCCGGCCCACCACCTACTTTTGTAAATAAAGTTTTATTGGAACACGGCCCTGCCCATTCATTCACATGCTGTCCATGGCTGTTTTCAAGGTTCAGGGGCAGAACTGAGTAGCTGACACAGGGACTATCGGGCCCGCAAAGCCTAAAATATTTACTATCTGACGCTTTACAGATAACATTTGCTGGTCTCTGCTCTAGCGTGTTTGCTTATATATTTATTTAAATGTTTATTATTTGTTATCTGCCTTTCCCCTCTAGCATGTTGACTCCACAAGGCAGGGGCCACTGTTTTGTTCATGGATACATTTCAAACTCTTAGAACAGAGCCTGCCAGGTACTAGGCATTCAGTAAATATTTACGGGATGGGTGAATGAATGACCACCCACGTTCACACTACCCCATGGAGGAGGTGACACTGTCATCCCAAGTGAGCCTCCAAAGGGTCCGGCAGCACTGAGCTGGACTGCACAGCTGGTCTGTGATGGCCCCAAGATTTGAAGCCAGGTCTTTCCACTAAACAGGGTAGACCTCTCTTTAAAGCGGCTGTGTGGCCTCTGAAACGTCACTGAATCTCTTCTGTGTGTAGCATCTCGTCTGTCCGTGCTTTCTCATCCCGCCTTCCTCATGGCACTGTTCAGAGGACCGAATGAGGTAACAGCTGGGGCTTTATTTTATGTACGCATGTCTTTATTTATTTTTATGTTTAAATATTCACTTATTTAATCATCACAATGACCTTTTGGAGGAGGGACCACTGTCATCCCCATTTGACAGATGGTAAACTGAGGCAGAGAGAGGTAACATGACTGATACCAGCTCCCACAAATAGTAAGGGGTGGATCCAGGATGCAAGCTCAGGCCGTTGGTTCCCAATGACCAGGCCATGCTGCCTCTTCTAGAACGGAAGTGGACTGAACAAGCCCCAAGGGGTCAGATTCAGAAAACCAGCGCTCCTCCCAATCCTGGGGGTCAGATCCGCGTTCAGAAAACTCCGTGTCTCCTCTGGCTTTTGTGGCTCATCAGGCAGGAGGCAGGTGGGAGAAGGGCCCCAAAGTTTGCCATCCAATGTAATCCTTCTACAGACCTAGGGATGTCTGAATTTCAGACGGTCTGGGGACCCACACTCAGAAGGGGCTCAACCAACCCTCGGTGGGGAACAGCCCAACCCACCCGGAGCCGAGGCCACCCTCCTCTTCTCCCACCCCGCAGCGGCCCCTCGATGAGGCATGGGCAGCCAGCGCCACCTCCAAGTCCTGGGGCCATGGCCAAGCTCACTGGGCAGAGAGGGAGACTCCAAGCGTCCCCTGGGCTGGAGGGAGAAGGCAGCCCCCATTGGAGCCTATTCCTTCCCTCGGAGAGCCTGCAGATTGGAATCTCCTAAAATGGTTTTCACAACTCAGCAGCAATCAATTATTCCGACCTCACTTGCCTACGAACTCAGAGACTGTCACTGTCACCAAGATCATTTCTGGACTCTGCCCAACAGCTCTAGTCTGAGCTGCCAGGCAGCCCACTGCTTATTTCTTCCCTTTCTCAAAGACCCCCAAAGCCCGCCAGCCATCAGCCGCCTCGACACTGGGCGGAGACACGGGCAAGGAAGGAACCCTGGGTGCCCAGAGCCGGGGAGGGGCCTGACAGCCAGGCTGCTCCCAGCCTACATGACTCACTTCAGACTTTGGGGCAGAAGGTCTGACTTCAGTTTAATCCAACTGGAAAACAGGGCTCAAGAATTCCAGACCCTTTGCCAGGCTCTGGGATGAATCCCACACTATTTTATAAACTGCTTTAGGCTCTGAAAACATTGTGTTCTGCACAAGGCGTGACCTGCAAGGGTCTCCCCAACATGCTGTCAGCCTGCCAAGTTCATGGTCAAGAACGGCTGGTACTTGGCAGGGCCTGATGGGCCATCAAGACCACCAGTAGCATTTTTCCTCCCAAAAGCTTGAGGCTATCTTTAGGAACATGTTCCCACCTCCCAGGGAGGAGAGAGATGCTCCCCGACACCCTTGGAAAAGATGTTCAGGTTCCGGCATGGGGTCCATAGGTGGACCAGCTCTGTCGCTTCAACAAGCATGACCTTGTATGCAAGCCACTGTTTCTCTCTCTAAGCCTCAGTTTCCACATCTGTAAAATGGGAGCGGAACAGTATCTACCTCCAGCGCTGTGGTAAGGATTAAATAAAATGATGCAGTGAAAACACGCAGGACCTAGCTTGGCACATCGTAGACACCATGGCCTCTTAATTCAAAAATCCCGTTGCTTGTAAGATGCATCACTGATTTCGTAAGAGTTTGGGGGTGATATGGGTGTGTTAGGAAACATTAAGGAAATGCACACATCGAGTGTAATATTCATCCCAGATATCAGAAATCCTGTTTACTAAATATAAAAAATACACCTCTTAAAATGAAGTCAATTGTTACTATTTTGATCATTATTACA
This sequence comes from Equus quagga, assembly GCF_021613505.1. NCBI lineage: Eukaryota > Metazoa > Chordata > Mammalia > Perissodactyla > Equidae > Equus > Equus quagga. The sequence continues at coordinate 13,565,627 of NC_060273.1, read as the reverse complement.
ATCGCTATACTGATTTTAGGTGAGAAAGCAGGCACAGAGAGGTTATGTGACTAAGGCCACACAGCCACTCAGACCTGAGCTGGGAATCAGATCCAGTCCCCACCCCACTCGAGAGGGAGGAAAGAGAGGAAAAGGCAGGGTCAGCCAGCCAGCTCCTCTCCCCTCCAACTCCTCCTCCTCCCAGGATCAAAAGCAATAATACTAATAAGCACCTCATGTGCCAAGGCACGGTGCCAAACGAACTACATATATTAACTCATTTATTTCTCCCAACAACCCTCTGAAGTAGATACCGTTATCCTCCCCATTTCACAGATGAAGAAACCGAGGCACAGAGAGTTTGTCTAACTTGCTTAAACTTCACACAGCTAGTAAATGACAGAGCCAGGGTTTGAACCCAGGCAGTCCAGCACCAGAGTCCCTGTGCTTCCCTCTTCCATTGTACTGCATCCCGGAACTGAGACAAACAGGGACCTATGCGGGGGGAGGAGAGGGGCGTGGTATAAGAATGTCAGGCCACGCCCTGCTCACGCCACACCCGGGGACAGTTCCCCCGGACCTGGAGGGCACATCCCCTTCTCCCCAGGATGAGGCCAGGTTCATGCCTCTCCTCTGCTCTCTCCTGCAGCATCCACGTCGGGCCAGCCGAGCACGCCAAAGCGCGTGGGCCAAGTCTGCAGCCCCAGCCTGGGTAGAGACTCTGACCACAGCGGCCGGCCTCCCCCTCACCCAGTCTGCGGGCAGGAAGAACGAGAGGAAGAAGAGGGCAGAAGCAGATGGGACACCTGCCAGGCCTGCAGCGCAGAGGCCTCCCCCACGGGCAGGAGGGAAGGGGCACGGCCAGCAGCTGGGAGAGCAGACCATGCCCTGGTCCACCTCGGTCCACTCAGTTCTCAACTAAATCAAGAGTACTTAGCATTAGGTAACATGGTCGTTAAGAGCATAGGCTCCAGGCCAGCCTGCCTGGGTGAGAACACAGATCTGTCTCTTACCAGCTGTGCAACCTCAAGGGACTTACTTCCCTTCTCTGTGCCTCACCTCCTCTATCCACAAAACGGTGACTTCAACAGCTCACATCACAGGGTGCTGGAAGCATGGAATGTAAAATGCTTGGCACGTGGTAAGCGCTTACTGAACGGGACCCGCTATTATTCATTATTATTAATCATGATTATCATTTACTGAGCAACAACTATGTGCCCTTGACTGTAGCACTGGGGGTTCCCTGATGGAGTGAGGGGGCCAGAGACCCGCTGGGATGGGCATGAGCGAGGCCAAATAAGGTCTCCAAAAACTGTGGTTTACCATCAGGCAGAAGGGGACGGATTTGGGGGGAACAAGGTCCTTTTCTGCACACAGCCACACCCCACAGCCACCTGTACAAATGGAGTCGGTGGGTAAGTATCCTCGTAACTCCCTCCGCTGGGTGCAGGTCACTGCCGGACGGAGGGAAGATGTGTGCGACCGGGGCCCAGGAACCCAGAAGGACCTGAAACTGCAGAGCAAAAGGGACTCAGAAATCTCTTCGTCCATTTTCAAGATGAGGAGACAGAAACCTGAGAGGCTGCCCAGAGCCACACCAAGCGACATGCACAACAAGGACCGGTCCCCAGGTGTCCCAACTCCCAGAAGTTCATATCTCTTCATCCTGCTTTGTAACGTCTGTAAGCAACCCCAGCCGGGCGCAGCCCCAACTGCAGACAGACGCTGCCGCCGGGCCAGTCCGCTCACTCTGCATTTCTCTGGGTTGACTCTCCCAGGCTGGTGTCGGTGCAGGACGTCACATCACACTAACACCTTGAGGATGGGACCCAGGACAGGCGAGTTTTGATACGGAGAAAAAGAGCGAGAAAAGTCGAGAGCTGGGGACATGGTTCTGGAGGGGGAGGCAGGGATCTGCAAAGCCCGTACGAAGGCAGGAGTGCTTTGAGTTGGAGACCGGGTGGCGGTGATGGCAGAGAAGCTCTGAAAAGACCACCAGAGACAGAAAGGCTTCGTAAGACCAATGGGAAACTTCTTCATCCGCTCCAAGTTCCACCTCCGAATCATGTGATGTCTAAACCAGGCCGCATGTTTAGGTTTTAGGAGAAAGGGGATGATGACCCCGCTACAGGGGTTCCCTGTGGGCCCTGGCTCATCTCTCTCCAACTGACATTTACGCCCTTGTTCACGAGGTCACACTCTGTCGCCCTCTTCCTCCAATCCAGGCCTGACCACCTTCTATTTGTTTCATCTTAAATGTCACTTTGCTGGAAAAGCCTGCTCTGAGGACCCCTCCCCCTCCATGACTCACTGTCCCCCTCCACCAGCGAGCCACAGGCGGGCACGGACCCTGGTCCCTGTTTTGTTCACTGCTCCAACCCCAGCTCCTAGGACCGTACCTGGCACACAGTAGGCCTTCAGTCATGTGTGTTGAATGAACAACTATGCATATGTGAAGGCCCTGGGTAAACGCACACGGCCACACACTCACGGGAAACTTCTAGCACATGACACCCAGTAGAATACCCATGGACGTTACTAGGAATACAGCAAAGTAAATCCCCAACCAACGACATCTTCTTCCCATTTCTGCTGAAGAGCAGCCCTGTGCCTAACCAGACAGACGCCTCTTCTCCATCTGCCCAGGGACCCGTGCTCCAGCTCCCATCGCCCCCTCAAAACAGGTGCCTCCAGGACAAGGAGAACGCTGGCTTTACAAGACCCAGGAAGCCAGCAATCCTGGGGGCAAAGCTCAATGGGAACCCGCAGGAGAAGAGTCAAGACATTCTACAAAACAACAAAATGCCCTCCCAGCCTGGTTACTCTTAAAGGCAAGAGGAAGTTGGTCAGCGGAAAAAAAGAATGTAAGGCTTGCCGTGCCTTGATGTGGGCAGGCTAAGTGATAACTTCTCCTAACCCGCCCCACCCAAAGAACACGAAACGACCGTGACTCCTCCTCTCCCCACTGCTTCCTTTACTCAACAGCCAGAACAGAAGCATCCAGCAACCACTGGCAGTCAGGCACATGCAGCCTGTTCACAGAGTCTACCCTTAGGAGGAACTAAACGAACGTTTTGTGCTGTTGAGTCGTTAGAGGATCTCAGAGAAAACACGACCCTGTTTGTGTTCTGTTTCACGAATTTCTGTGTTTATTTTTATTTATGCCCCTTTCCTACTTTCTTTTGGTTTATTCTCAATGATTCTTTTTTTAATTTTTTCTTTTGAGGAAGATTAGCCCTGAACTAACTACTGCCAGTCCTCCTCTTTTTTTTTTTCTCGCTGAGGAAGACTGGCCCTGAGCTAACATCTAGGCCCATCTTCCTCTACTTTATATGTGGGACGCCTACCACAGCATGGCATGCCAAGCGATGCCATGTCCGCACCCGGGATCCCAACTGGAGAACCCCAGGCTGCCGAGAAGCAGAACATGCGCACTCAACCTCTGTGCCACCGGGCCGGCTGCCTGATTTTTTTTTAAGAAATAAGTTAGACTCTCTTTAATCACGCTAATCTTGCACATTTAATGCCAAAAGCTAGAGTGCTTTTAAAATGGGCTATTAATTTTCCTCTAGGCATGGTTTTAGCCTCATCCCATAGGTTTTGATATGAGGTATTCTCATTTTCATTAATCACCCTATAACCTTAAATTCCAAGTTTAATTTCTTCTTTAATTTAAAAGTTATTTAGGAGTGGTTGGTTTCTTTAAATTTCTAAGTGAATGCCTTTTAAGGGCTAATTTTTAATATATCTTATTGTTTTATGAATGAGGCCTGGAAGATTTCTACTTTTGAAATCTACCAGGTTTCTTTTGAAACAAATTAATTACCAATTTTAGTTAAGGTATCTTAGAAGATATAGAAAATAGTCTTTAAAAAGAAAAGCCCATATCCTAGAATAAACATAGACACACACACAGACACACACACACACCCCTATCCCTTTGTAAAGAATTCCAAAGAATACTTACCAAAAAAGTTTTATCTTTTTAAAAGTAAACATCCAAACAAAGAAAGTAAACAAACCTTTAAGGGGGATGTAGGGGGGAAACTACCAGAATTTAGGGATTAGGCTTTTCCATCTAGGAATTCCACACCCGGAAAGCATACCCACCATGCCATTCCAGCTCTGCAGCCCCATTTTAAGGACTAAAACTGAGGCTGCCAGAGACCGAGTCAGATACAACATTACATTTTAGCTGAGACCGAGTTTCAACCCCACTAACCCCTTCACCCCTGAATCCAACTTTCTTCCAAAAGAAATACGAAAACAGCGGCTAAACATCTTCTCTTGTGACATTCCTTAAGATTGCCCACTGCACAAGGCAAGGCTCAAAGGCAGGTTCCTAAAACCAGCAGGACTTTACTCCTGGGAAAGTGGGCTGGAAGAAAGGAAGCTGATGCGACTCTTTGATGAGCCCTAGAAAGAATATTAAGTCATTTTTCAGCCAGTGCCAAGCAAACCTGAAAGACGGGTGGATCCTAGGGAATCCTGACACTCTTCGCCCAGCCTGTCAGGGCCTCTGCCTGCAAAAGCAGGACGGCAGATGCGAAAGGACCAGCGTGTAGGAGCTGACGCAGGGCTGACGCTGCTGAACAACACTGACAATGCACACGCAGGCAGCTCCTCGGGGGGAATCTCTGAGCTCCCATGCTGTGGCCACGTACAACGCACGCAGTCCCTGAAGGGACATTTCAGCGCAGTGTTTCAATGTAAGATGACACATGCCACTGTAGGCTAGAGATCTAATTGGGGACATGGAGCTGTGTTCATCTGCTTCTCAGCAAGAAAACCAGAGCGGCTACAGAAAAACAGAAGTCAATCAAAGTGGAAAGCGACATCGCAGAACCTCGCCTAATTCTGCCAGACCTGTTTTGCCTCATAAAGATAAGAGTCCTTTGAACATTACGGCTTCGGTAGAAGAAATTAAATGATGGCACCAGTACCAAACATCAGGCACGTTCTCAACATCCTTGAAGGTACTAAGATGGAAAAACAGCGAGCCATTAATCAACTGTGGTTCTACCAACCTGCTATTTTGCAAGACTAACTACTTTTTGGAAAGGAAGCCTTGTTCCAGAGATTCAGGACAGGAAGGAATCGCCAAGCTTTACTCCTTGGTGCGAAAGGTAAGACTTCCAAAGTAAAATGCACTTGTCAAATCAACCCATTAAAAAAACTACAACAGCGGTTACATGATTCCTCTCCCAGGTCTTTACCCAACAGAAATGGTCACCAAACATCTGTTTACCAAAAGACCCACACAGGAACGCTCAGAGCAGCCCTTGTAATGGCCCCAAACTGGGAACATCCCAGAGCCCCATAAAGAGAATGGATGTGTAAACCGTGGTATATCCCACAATGAAATACTATACAGCAATGCGAATGAACAATTACAAACACATCAAAAAATACAGATACAGGGCCAGCAAGTTTTTTTGTAAACGGCCAGATAGCAAATATCTTGGGCTTTGTGAGGCCACCTGGTCCTTGGGGAGACCACTCAGCTCTATCATTAGAGTGCAAAGGTTGCCATAGCCGGTATGTGAACAAAGGGGGCGTGGCTGTGTTCCAATCAAGCTTTATTTGCTGCGCACACTCGAATTTAAATTTCACAAAATGTTATTCTTCTTTTGATTTTTTTCCCCCAACCGTTTAAAAAGGTGAAATCCATTCTAAGCTCACAAGCCATATGGAAACAGACAACAGGGGCCGGATCTGGCCCTCGGGCTGCAGTTTGCAAACCCCTGATAGGATCTTGCGTAATCAATCTCATCTCACACGGTGCCAAGCAAAACAAACCAGGCACAAAGGAACACAGATGGAGGATTCCGTGTCTAAAAAGAGGCAAAAGTAACCTAAGGGGTCAGAGGTCGTGACAAAGGTTACCCTTGGAGACGTGGGGACTGGAAGCAGGAGTTAAGAAGGATCCTGGGGGGCAGGGGTGAGTCGTAATGCTCTGGGCTCAGGATTGGGGTGCTGGTTACTCGAGGGCGGCCACTTGGTTGAGCTGTGCGTTCACGATTTGTGCACTTTTTCTGTACGTATGTTCTTATTTCAAGCGAAATTTAACAAGTTGTTAAAATCAAGACAAGACTGGTCAATAAGCTCCAACAACAGAAGTGTAAACGGTATCACAGCCACCCAGTGAAAGATTAGCTCCGAATCCTTCACTGTGGTCAGGTGTCAGCCGATGCTAGAGTATTTAAGAGTATTTAATAATAAAAGGCAGACGTAAATGCTTTTCCTTGAGCGGTGATCTCATTTGCTTCTAGGGTGAGATGCATTTCACAGTGTAAGGGATGGGGCTCCCATTAGATTCCGGTCAGGTGGTTTTCCTCGCTATTTGCGGGAAATGATGGTGTTTGCCCCATTACCAGCTCCTCTTCGCATAGAAACCTGCTATCAATAAATACTGTGAACACAAACAGCATCTGGCAAAACACGTGGCCTTGAACCTGCAGCAAGACCTGTGCAGGACCCACACAAAGGAGAAAGGTCAGACCCGGCTTCCATTTGATTCCGAGAGAAAATGCAGTTAATTAGTTTTTCTCATAGTCAGCAGCTGAGTCGCACTGAAATCCATGCTTGCAATTATAGCGGTAATTATTATTTTAATACAAATCAGCAACTTACCAAAATATGGCCCTGTGGATGCTACCTCACCGCTGCCAAGATTGCATAGACGGAGGGCGAAGGCCGCCACCCCTGCCCTGCTCTGTGTGCGTGGAGCGGGGGGAACCTTGGTGAGGGTCCTTCCACCTCGGCCAGACCACCAGCTTCACCGGCGCCCAAGCCTATGGTCACTTTCGTGCCCGCCCTCTCTTTAGAGACGGAGAGACACATTCTGTGCTTTACAGCATGGTTTGACCTTGGGTGAGCCACTCACTGCCGGGTCTCGGTGGTTCCATCCATGCAATGGGCAAACAGTACCAACTCTCCTTCTGAAGAATTCCTCACCAGAATCGCCTTCCTCAAACATTCTGTGCAGCACACATGGGAGGTGACACACAGGCTCCTGGTCACTCTGCCTGAGTCCAGATTCCAAGTCCACTGTTCTGTGCATTTGGGTAATTCCTTACTCTGTCTATGCCTCAGTTTCCTCATCTGTGAATGGGAATAACAGCAAAAGGTTGTCCTAATGATTAAATGAGATAATCCACGAGATGCCTGGCCCAGAGTGGAAATGTAATAGACAAGAGCACTTATTATTACTATTATTATTATCATTAATTTGAGAGTTGTAAACTCAAATCCCAACAGCAGTCTTACAGATGACACAAATGAGCAAAGCAGACTGTTAGGCCCCCTGGCAAACGGAAAGGGGGGGGGTCTCACATAAAGGGGCACCCACATCTTCTCCCCTCCCTCAAACTGTTACTTCTTTGGGAATAAAGGCCAGAATTTCCATTTTTTTAATAGGAACTCCAAATTAGATTTGTATTTGAAATCACTGATTTTTAAATGTTGGCCAGTAATTAAATTTTTTTTTTAATAAAAAGAAAAAAAAGATGAACAGGAAAAAAGAAAACGCTACGCTGCCATGATTCCATCGGCAGCCCAGATCAGACCCACAGAGAAGCAGGTGTCCTTTGTCAGTACTTTCTAGGGTCCGTTTTTGTGGGGGGTTTATACCACCTGCTCACTCCAGTAAAGAGTTTTGCTTTCTCCAGATGATTTTTTTTACCCTAACTTGAAATCAACAATTCAAAGAAACCCATGCACCCCTATGTTCACTGCAGCATTATTCACAATAGCCAAGACACGGAAGCAACCCAACTGCCCATCAACAGGTGAATGGATAAAGAAGATGTGGTATATGTACACAATGGAATACTACTCAGCTGTAAAAAAGACAAAATCATCCATTTGCAACAACGTGGATGGACCTTGAGGGTATTATGCCAAGTGAAATAAACCAGACAGAGAAAGACACATACTGCACGATTTCACTCACATATGGAAAATAAACAGACACATGGACAAAGGGAACAGATTAGTGGTTACCAGAGGGGAAGGGGGTGGCAGGGTGGGCAAAAGGGATAAAGGCACACATATGTATGGTGACTGTTACAAACCAGACTATTGGTGGTGAGCACGACGCAGTCTATACAGAAGCTAATAAATAATACTGTACAGCAGAAATAACACAGTGTTATGAACCATTATGACCTCAATAAAATAAGTGAAAAAATATATATCATTATTGTTTAATGATACAGAGTTTCAGTTTTGCAAGATGCAAAGAGCTCTAGAGAGAGATGGTGGTAATGATTGCACAACAATTGTGAATGTACTTAATGTCACCGAACTGTATACTTAAAAATGATTAAAATGGCAAATTTCGCATTAAAAAAACAGGCCAAAACAGCAGTCAGCCTCTCAACCTAAGAAGAGTTAATAATCCAGTCCACGCCCCTTTGCAAACCGCCCAGCTCTTCTCTGAACAGCCCCTGTGAGGTCATCTCCACCCTCTTCTCTGTCATCACCTCATCTTCTAAACAAGAGAGAATCAGATGTTACAATTCCAAAACTATTCCTCAAGAGGACCACGAGAAAAAGCAGGTAATGAGGGCATTTTACATCAGGAATGGAATCTTCCATGAAGCCTGATGACGAGCAAATGGGGCTCTCTTGTTTCTATCTTTTATAACAGCTTCCCCTTCTGAGCTGGGGATAAAAGAGAGAGAGAGAGAGAGACAATGAATAGGCTTTTATTTCAAACAGAACATCTGCAAAGCATGGTCCTACATTAAAAAATAAACAGAAGACAGCCACTAGCCTGGGGAAAAAAAAAATATTTCCTATTACATCTCTAATTAATAAAGCCCCATTTCACAAGAAAAGAGGAAAAAAAGAAAGAGAAGTTTTTCACATCCCCAAAGAGAGGATGCTTAATGAGGTAACCACTGTCTTAGTTGATCCATCTAATCTCCTTTTAATACTATCCTTAAATAATGTCTACATTAGCTCTCCATTACCAAAAACATTTGTTTATTTTATTAACGTGAGTCTGGTGGAGTGCTAAGACTTGGGAGAAATTAGCACGCCGTCCTTGGGCTCCGTTTTTTATTGCTTCGTGCCTTGCTCATTACAACACGATTAGCCGTCTCCACTGCCCTTTTGAATTGCTGTTTGCGTTCTACTGTGGTTCTGCTGTCCTGGTTCCGAACAGGAGGGTCTCGGTTCAGGGTTAAGTTAATGTGGTCATTATGGGCCCATTTGGGGATTCATCCATCACGGCTAATTCCATGTCCGACACATGGGGGACTCGAGCACAGTCAATATGCAGCGAACGCTCAGCAGGAATCCAAGAGACACACACGAAGGGTCAGACCTGAGGCCAGAGGAGGGCTTGCGGAGCCCCATAAGTGTAGGAGCAACGCAGACGGCAACCGGGAACATCAGAGAGGATCCAAGACAGAGACTTCCACTCAAACCCAGCGCACAGTCCCTCCCAACGTCTAACCAAAACAGCACCACCATTTACCAGAGGAGCAGGGGGTCTTCAAACTGGTTAAGCCAACGGTGACCAAACCTTGGTCATTTCAGCATCTCCTTGACAGTCATTTGCCATCCAAGTAGAGGTCAGGATTAGGATCAGAATTAGGGTTTGGTACTACTACTTACACATTTCCATATGTTAACTGACAACTTTTATTCAAATTCCACTTTATCCACATGCTAAGTACTAAGAGCTCCAAAGCTGTCATTTTGATTGGTTACATTTATATATTTCCCGTAATAAACATTTAAAGAAATACACAGCTAATACAATTTTAAAAATATTCACCCAGGATGCAGGGGAGGGGTGCATCGGGGATGTCATGGATGTCCCGATTCTTGATATGCGTGTGGGTTTCTTGGGTGTGTTGTTTGCAAACATTCACCAAGCTGTACATTTAGCAGAATGCGTGCACTTTTGTATATATAGTACATTTTGGTTAAAAAAAGGATCTAGGGGACCAGCCCTGTGGCCAAGTGGTTAAGTTCATGCTTTCCGCTTCAGCGGCCCAGGGTTCTCCAGGATTCAGATCCTGGGGGCGGACCTACACACTGCTCATCAAGCCATGCCATGGTGGCATCCCACACAGAAGAGCTAGAATGACTTACAACCAGGACACACAACTATATATTGGGGCTTTGGGAAGGCAAAAAAAAAAAAAGAAGAAAGACAAGGATTGGAAACGGATGTTAACTCAGGGCCAATCTTACTCACCAAAAAAAAAAAAGTGTGTAAAAAAACTTCTGCAAAATTTAAGAACTGAATAAATTTCGTACAGATATGAGTAGAAACTATTAAAAGCTGCTATAACAAAGACCATTTGCCTATGTAGCACCTTCAATCACTGCTGTGTCAGAACTGGGGTGCGTACTACACTCGGGGATTCTGGGGGTCAGTCTGCAGTTAATCTGGCAAAAAGTGTCCATGCAAATAAGTCCTCAACCAAAAATAAGTAAAATTAGGCCACAGTGTCCAAAATAATCCTCACCCACAGCCTCTTGCTTTCTCTCAGCACCCCAATTGTTTCCGTTCCTGCACTTGTAACAATTTAACTTTTTTAAATGTTCTTGTTGGCCTTTGGGGGTCATCCTCCCCCCAGACCATAAACCCCCGAGGGCAGGGCCACAGCCATCTTCACCTGTACTTGCACAGCGTCTGGCACACAGTAGGCCCTCAACCACGCTGTTGAATCAATGGGCAGACGGATGGGCGGGTGGAATTCATTCATTCATTCACAGATCGTTCCCCAGCGACCACAAGAAGGTGTGAGGGAGCAGAGCCCACTGGTGTGAACGCCCCACATTCTTCTGCTCTAAGATGGGACCCCATCTTACATTCAGGCAGTGTTTCCTGAGCCTCAAAGCGCTTTCTGATCTGGTTATCAGATGAGACCCTCACAACCCAGTGAGGGAGGGTGGGCTTATTCACATCATCTTCCAGAATGTGCCAAAAAGACACAAGGAGATGAAAGTCACAGTTCATCCCTGACGGAGTCGGAACCCAAGCCAAGATGCTCTGGAATCTTCCACCCTTCCACCGGCGCCCCCCAGCTCTCTGACAACTCTCAACGTCCCCACACACGTTATGGGGGGGCCAAGGTTGTGGGGAGCCCAGAAAGGGGAAGGCGGATGACTGAAAATAGCATATTACCCTCACCCCCAACAAAGGGGAAACGAGTTTACCAAATTGTAGAACGCACGATTCTATTTTTGTTGAGGACACTGGCTTCACAATGGCCTAGTGCTTCTAAGAATTTGCATATCCTGGGTATACTCCAACAGCGAGGGAGGGAAGAAACCTCGGCCAGGCCCAGGGGAAAGCAACGGCAGCAGAGGTAAATAAGTGCTGTGAATAAACCACACGGGGATAATTGAAAGGTGACCACAAATACTTATTTTTAGCTCAGCACAGTGAACGCGGAGACCTTCCAAACAGAGGTTGCAAACTCGACAGCTTAAAGGGGCCAGTCAGGTATCAGAAGCCAAAGCAGAGACCTTGGGCAGGGGGCTCTTGGGAATCTGGAGGGTCTCAGGGAAGCCCCTCCTCTGCTTGGCCACTTGCAAATAAGAAAGAAGGGGCCCAGTGCTGCCAGATCTTGTGACTTTTTAAAGGCATTCCAAAAACCCACAGCGTTTTATAGCATTTCCTAATGCTTAAATTTTGGTGCCTTTCTATTTTAACATACTGTGTGAGCCAAACAAAACCCACCCAGGGCCATGAATCTGGGGGCGTCTCTGGCAAACATCCCTCACGGCGAGGCTGCGTCAGGAAGGAAGTTGGGAGCATGGACCACGGGCTGGCGCTGAGCCTCACCACAAGGCCCTTCCAGGGGGGTGCCTGCCTGGCTCCTGCACTGCAGATGAGGACACTGAGCCCCTGAGAGGTACAGTAACGTGTCCAGGTCACACACATATGAATGGCAGAGCCCTGCCTCCCACCCCAAACTAAACATCACATGACACACCTCCCAGGCCCCACAGCATCTGACCACCTGCTCCCCTTGCAAACCTGGGGCGGCTCAGTGCCCATCTCTGGGCTCCTTAGTCAGCTCTAAGAAGAGCTTGACCCCTGTGAGTGCAGCAGTCCAGGCCGCATGGCTGGCAGTTTTGGGGGTTTCCAAAGGGCCCTGAATCACACTACTGCTGGCTCCCACCCGTCCAGAGGACACCTTCCTCTTGTGTCCCAGAGGTCATCATGGGAAGGGGATCAGCAAGGAACTGGGCTAGGGCATGGGAGGGACGCCTGTTGATAGGCCGTTTATCAGCCGTGGCCCTAACCTTACCTGCTGGACTGGTTCTCCCCGAGGGCAGCAAACACACCTGTCCTGTTCACAAAGACAGGTCCAGAGCCAGGTACAGTGCCTGGCATGCTCTAGGTACTGGAGTGGGAGATGGGTGGAGGGACAGGTGCACGCCTGCATGGAGAGATGGATGCATGCTTGCATAGATAGACAGCTGCACACATGCATGCCTGCATAGATAGATGGATGCATGGGTAGATGCATGCATGCATGAAAGGATGAGAGGGAGGGGAGAAAGGGAGGGCCAAGGGACCAAAAAGGACTTACTGACTCTAAATTGAGTAGAGACTAGGAATGCATCCTTTGGAGTCACCACCAACCTTCAATTCCTAGTCTGGCCACTTCTCGGCTGTTTAACTTTCATCTAATTTATTGCCTTCATTTTTATTATTTATAATCAGTAAAACAGAGATGGGACTAACAGCCCTTAATTTGCAGGATGTTGTAAGGATTCAATAAGATCATGTCTTTCTAGAACTTCCACAGGGTCTAGTGCACGGAAATCTTCCTCCGCTTCCTCTTCATCCTTAGCACACAGTTACCCTAGGCTAGGGGACCTTTGCATCAATCTCTCTGCCCCATAAACTTAACTCCTGTGGGTTTAAACAATGTGCCTCGAGGCCAGGGATTACAGCCAAGGAGTCCCTGGGAGGAGATGCTAGTCATTAGCATCCACAGACATGCAAGCCAGGATTAGACGGCCAGATAAGCCAGCAGTCACCTGGCTGGGACACGCCAGGCCCGAGACAGACCAAATCTATTTAGCTGCCCACAGATGGCCCTGAAGGGGGAGATCTTCCCCCTAAAAAGACTGGAGAATGCCCTTAGGGTGCCACCCCTTTGCCATCTGGCTGGGATGGGACGTCAGGGCTCCCAGGCCCTGATACTAACAATGCCAGTCTCCCTGCTCGCTACAGCGTCGAAGGGGTTAAGACGACACACGCGCCCGCCGCAGTCCCTGCCACCTTCTTTGTAACCTCTCTGGCTTCCAACGAGGGAGGAGGCAACCCCACCACAGGGATCAGAGGCAAACAACCTGATGCGTATCTGCGGGCAAATGGGCCGCTTCGGCTGCAGGCGGAAGGAAGGAAGCGCCCACAAGATACCCGGGCTGCGTGTTCTTAGAGATACCTCGCTGCATCGCCCAGGCTCCCGGGACCAGTCGTGGGCTCCTCCGGAGAGAACCACAGAGCCGCTGCGTGGGCTGAGCAGAGCAGCAGGAAGCCAGCTGCTGATGAAGGAAAGGCTGTTTCCACCAGCCAAGGAGCCCTGCCTCGTGCCCTCTCCCCCTCCTGCCCCGTCTAGGAGGAGCTGAATTCAAAACTCCCTACTCCGCCCGCCGGGCAGCTCAAGTTCCATCATTGCCTGGTAGGCACGATGCATATTTCACTCTAGGGTGACACCTTCTTTTCCAGGACCATAAAACGTCCTCGGGGCTGGGCATTATGACCGAATCAATCACTCATGTGCCTCCTTAAGTGAGTTCTGTGGTTCCAAGGTTGGGGATTCCCACGAGATGCTTCTAAGAGAGAGGCTGTAGGGCAGAGCAGTTAAGAGCATGGACAGCCTAGGTGCAAATCCTGGCTGTGCCATTCATAACCGTGGACCTTAGGAGCATGAGGCCTGGATGAGTTAACGTTGGTAAAACACCCCGACCAGGGCCAGGTGAGATATGAGCATCATGACTGCCGGCTGTTGAAACCATGATAGTACCTGCCCTGAAGGAGTAAATGAGTTAATACAAACAAAGGACTTGAAACAGTGCCTGAAACATCATAACAGCCATCTAGGCATTATTATTACGATCATCCTTCTATTTGTCTCATTATTTACAGGTCTGCTTCAAAGAAAACTACCTATCTGCTCCTTTTTGAGGGTTTGCACTTTTTTTTTTTTTTGAGGGAGATTAGCCTTGAGCTAACTGCTGCCAATCCTCCTCTTTTTGCTGAGGAAGACTGGCCCTGAGCTAACATCCATGCCCATCTTCCTCTACTTTATACATGGGATGCCTGCTACAGCATGGCTTTTGCCAAGTGGTGCCATGTCTGCACCCGGGATCCGAACTGGCGAACCCCGGGCCCCCGAAGCAGAACATGCGCACTTAACCGCTACGCCACCGGGCCGGCCCCGAGGGTTTGCACATTTTTAGGAATCTGCAACACTAAGTGAGAAAAGTGGTATAAAGATTTTCAGGAATGACTTGGCTGCATTTAGGGTTTTTGAAAGAACTACATGGACAAGGTGCTCAGAAATCTACACATCAGTTGGACTCGGGCAGGCCTGCGGCTGGACCCACGTCGTCTTCTCCTCCCCAGCATGGTAATCTCAGGGAGCAAGCTGCTTCACCTCCCTGAGCCTCAGTTTCTTCATCTGTGAAATGGGGACAGCAACAGTCCTATCCCACAGAATCAGAAAGATTCACTGAGACAGGCAATATCGGCAAAGCCCTCATTATTCCTGCTACGTATCTGGCACGCAGAAGACCTGCAATTTCTAGGCTGGTGTCCCTAGCTTCAATTTTCTATTAGTTGGGTAATATCTTCTTCCGTCCTGAACTTTGTTTTTGGTGAGCATTTAATAATAGAATGCATGCAACACACCTAAAGGATGCTTGGCATACAGCTGGCACTCAATAAATGTTAGCACTCCTCCCTCTAGCGCATGCCATCCTGCTCCAAGGCTGGTGCACACAGAAGAAGCTAGATGCATTCTGCCGTCTTGGATTTCCCTCAAACCGTACTTTGCGTGGGAAAACACATAATTGGACAAAATTGCTTATTTTGAAACATACTAAGAATCTCTTTTTAAGAGCAACAGCTCACATTTGAGCATTTCTTATGTGCCAGGCGCAAATTGATTCATACGTATTATTACATTTAATTCTCACACAATCCTATGAGGTCACCCCAATTTATAGAGGATCGAAGTTAGAAGGACTTGCCAAAGATCATGGAGATGGCAAACGGCACAGCTGGGACCTGAACCCACATATGTCAGACTCGAGGACACGTAATGGAGGTCTCTTTCATTTGCACCAGGGCCTGGCACACATTTCCTGTGACTTTTTCTCCTATTCCCACACCCCTTCTTTTGAATGTCGGTCTTGTTGGATTTGAGTTTGTGTTTTATTTATTTTTCATCTTCCCCAGAGAATTTTCTCTTTGTTTCTGATAGATGGGGATTTGGATCAATAGAAATGAGGAGATGCAAAAGGAAAAAGAGAGGGAGTTATCCTAAGTGACAACTCTTAGGGCAGAATTAACCAAAAGACAGAGACGCGGTCAGCCCTGACCCGGGCCATCCAATTATGTGGGCACTGTGCATTTCAGTCTTTCTGCAGGGAGAATTATGGCCCCACCAGTTATAAATAGCTCTGGGTGGGAGGGCAGCCCCTTACTACAGAGATATCCTTAAAGATATTTTATTTTCTAGGGAAAACACGCCCACACACACACACACACACATGCAATGATGTCAGGTATCTGCTCTAGCTTAAGACACCAAATTTCCTTTTCTGTTAAGACCATGGATCAAAATCGGACAATCTCTAGCAAATAGTAACTTTTGCCTTGGCTTCTCATTTGCACAATAGCAAGCATTTGTCACTCAACTTTCTGGAACATTAAAAAAACTTGACAAACTAGAGAGAATATCTAAAGTGTTAAGACGACTAAATATATATATATATAAAATTTATACCCATATATAAAATTACATATACCTATGCATAAAATTTCTACCTTTATTTATCGATTTTACTTAACATTTTCCAGTATATGATTAAGCAGATGGCAACGTGTGCAGTAAGATAAATATTGTTCAATGCTGCATATTTCTGTATACCAAGTGTATTGCATTGCTCAAGCAAAATAAAACTCCATTGAGAGTGTGAAAAAAGCAAACCATCAAGAAAATACCCTCTGGTCTCAAAACATTTGGATAGAAAGAAAAGCTACGCCTCTGAGCCCGTTAGAACCAGAGGCGATCCAGATACAGTGAACCCATTTTTCAAAGTCACTGCCAATGTCTGAAAAAGTCCTGAGTTATCTGAGTAATGTGAAGTATGAGGAATTTCTGCCGAAAAATCAACATTTCAAAGGAGTCAGACAACACAGAAACCCCATTCTACTTTAAGAGAGAGAGAGAGAGAGAGAGAGAGTGCGTGTGTGTGTGTGTGTGTGGAAGGGCAGTACAAAATTAGGTTTCTTAAATGAAACTTAATGAGATCAGTTTATCTAAGGGCACAAGCAATAAATCTGAGGACCTCAAGTGGATCAATAAACATTCGTTACATTAACACACACAGCTCTCTTTCATTTTCTCCAATTCTATTCAGAACCTGTAGCGTGATCTTTCTGACGCCCTCCGTCATGTTTCTGCTCCCTTTATAAGTGAGCCCATCTGTTTCTTAAATTCCGAGATGACAGGAAAATCCACAGCTTACTGGAGACCCAATGCAGGCATCAGTGTCACAGCCACAAAACTCAGCTGCAATTCACGCAATGATTCGAATATTTAACAGCTTTGAAAGAGGCTGAGAGGAAAAGGGGAGCCTACAAATCTTCTATGGATCTGCCCATCTTGCCTCTATCCTCACGCTCTCTGACTCTGTTGCTTGAGAAACTGAGTGTTTCTTCTTGGCTTCTTAAAATGCACCAAAAATACAACCGGGTCCTTCCACTGGGACGCAGCCCCCCCCAAACACAAAAGAGGGGAGTACAGAAGCCTTGGGAGGGTGGGCACAGGAAGCAGCAAGGTCTGATTTGGAAAGTGCTCTGTACACAACGCCTGCCTGACACTCTGGGACACACCCACCATCACCACCCGGGCCACAGATTCCCCTTGCACGTGACAACCACAACAGACGACTCCACCCAACTCCCGCCCGCAACAGAGCCCACAGACGAGGCATCATCTTCCAGGCTTGTGCCTCAGCAGCTCCTTACAAGAGCCATCTGGAAAATCACAGTGAATTTTTTTTTAATGTCCCACTCCCGAATCTCCCTCCAAAGCATCATGCCAGCAGCCTCGCCAAGGTCTGCAGACAAACCGCATGTTGCAGGGGCCTCAGAGGCTCGAGAAATGGTCTGGTCCTCGCCTAGCCTGCAACCCCAGCTCCGGCGACACGAGACTTTGGGAACAGCCTGCCCCCTTCTGGTCTCCTTGAGCTCACAGAAGGGCAGGGGCCGGGTGGGCACAGTCGGAGGGGGACAGACCCGCGCTGCACCCAGCATGTCTGCACTGTGGTTTCAGGAACTAGCAGGACATAGGGGTAGATGTTGGGGGAGGGAGAACAGAGGAGTCGCAAAAGCAGATAAAATAAAATCCAAATCCAGGAGAGAGAAGAGTGAACAACAGCATGGCAGACAACCACAAAGAAGGGAGGAAGACAGGAAAAAGAAAAAAATACATAGTAGACGTCTATAGCAGAAGGTAAATAAATGGAGACATTGGGAGATGTGGTTGGGGGACAGTTAACTGATCTTGAAGATTATGAAAGCGGAGTTTCAGGAAATCAAAGCAACTCTGCGGCTAGAACTGGAATTCCAAAAAGAATAAAAAAGGAAAAGTGGCATGCTCCCACCCACCCCTCCAACTGCAAACCTCTCTGTGGCTGAGCTGGGAGGTGAGCGACTAAGACACTGAACTGAACGCACAAAGACGGGGTGTAGACGGAGTATTCACAGCGTCAGGGACTCAGGCAGAAATCAGCCAGCCAGGCCTCCTGCCTTCTTTCCGCTTGTTGCAACAGGTGGAATTTGCACCCAAAAGGCGCCTCCTGATGCCCGTCTGAACCCCAGACGCAAAGGAGACAGTAAGTCTCCTGTCTCTCATGTCCACCCTACGTGTTCCCACCCTGGACCAGCAGCGCACATCCAGAACTCCTCCCACCCCGCCTCCCAGCAGGGCTCCGAATCCAGAAAGAACTTCTAATTGCATCTCTGCCCAAACACATCACTATCCACTCCAAGAGTTCCAAGGCAGCGTCGGGGAGCACCCTTTGCCACAAACGAGGCCGCAGGACTTTGAGAATGTTCTGGTTCTCCATCAGGAACCTCACTCCACTCTCCTCCCCAAAAACGGGGGAAAGACATCTCCCAGCTACCCACACCGAGCAGCCAGGAACGTGAAATGCCATCGCATCACGTCTTGGGGCTGGCTCAGCCCGCAGGCACAAAGGGCCATCCTCCGGCAAAGAGGGTTACTGTTGGCTCCAAAGAAGTTTAGCAGATCAAAAAGCATCACGCTGTGCCGAAGGCAGCCTTCAGTGAGGGCTCCCAAAGTGACAAGTGACAGAGACGTGCATTCAGTGCCTGCGGATCCTGAAAATACCCCCTGGTGTCTAATGTCCCCCAAGGGCTGGGAGAATCCCTGTAGGCAAGTGGTATGATGAAGACACAGACAGACACATGGCACGTCGTTATGCCTTCAGACAGACACTCACATGACCGGGTGCTGAGACCCTGGCCCAACGTTGGAGACTGTGACCTCCAGACCTGTGTGCTCCTGGTTCAGTGGGCTCAGCAAGGCGGCCCAAAGAAGGCGTGAAAGGCATCCCTGGAGAAGTCGGGGACAGGAAGACACCCAGATGGCCCCAGAAGATCTGTGGAAGGAAGAGTTTCCAAGCACAGAGCGTTCACATCCAAGAAGGGCAAAGAAAATCCACAGGAGCCGAAGTCATGATTGTGTGGTCAGACACATGGCTGGTGACAGGAACCAGCTACACACAAGACAGAGTGCCAGAGACAAGCATCGAGAAGGGGCCGTACCCGGACACTGGAGAGCAGCGCGCAAGGAAAGTCGGAGAGGGCACCAGGAGAGGGCAAGGTTAGAGATGGAGGAGACATCCAGAGATGGGAGACCGGAGACCCAAAGTAAGACCAGGCACCCAAGACTGAGTCTTGATTCAGGGACACGCTGGGGACTTGGGGCACCGATCCCAGACCCCCTCTCGGGCCAGGCAAAGACAACCAGGAGGCAAGCAGGGGACGGAGTGGTCTGCACTCGGCTCAGCAAAAACCAGAGATGCTGCGAGCAGCACCGGAGCAGCGGCCGAGGATCCGCGGCAAGATCCACGCACTCAGACAGGGAGCAAGCCGCCAACACCCACATGCACAGAGCGAGTCGGGGCGCCAGCGAGAGTGACGGGGAACAGGAACCCAGCCAGGCTCCAGGAACCCCCAAAGCGCTTCCTCCGGAGCTAACTTCCCCAGACCCCAAGGGGGCAGACCTCAGAGTCGGGATGGGGCAGCCCACGGCGCCTGAGCCTTGCCAGGGACCCCACCCCGGCTTCCAGGGGAAAGAGATGTGGAGCCAGCAGGCTTGGGGAGTTCCAGTCTGAAGACTGGGGTTCCAGGGCTGGCGGGCGTGGAGTCGGGGCTGCCTTTCTT